>NW_027263230.1:5000-44328 GCF_902827115.2 Pseudochaenichthys georgianus
CACACTACGACTACACAATATATACATGTACACACTACTACTACACAATATATACATACATGTAGTTCTGATGAGTACACAATACATACATGTAGTTCTGATGAGTACACAATACATGGTAACTGATGCTAAACACCTAACCTGCTCCTGAGCAATCAGAGCTCACCGCCTGCCGGCCAATCAGAGCTCAGTGTGGGGAGTTTAAAGCTATCCAGTCATATTACGGGAGAAAGGAACAGGCGTCCCTACGGCTCCCAGTCTACTGACTGAGCCTCCGCCGGACTAAAAGTGATAGTTTACTCTTCATTCAGGAAGTATGACGCTGCGCTGTCAGTACGCTTGTCCATGTTTGTGATTGGTCAAATGTTGCTAGCCCCGCCCCTTTCATGTGAATGTGCACTCAGCCGGACAGAGAAACCCTGGTTGAGTTACCGAGGTGATAACCAGCGTCGTAGGACCGCTTAGCGAGATCTCAAATAGGGCTTTCACACCATGGATGTATAATAACATCTGGATACAGCGTGGGAGGCGGGGCCTCGTTCATTCCTATGAGAGTTGCTCATCGGAGCATGAAGACAAAATGGCCCAACTTTTGAGAGAGCGAAACGTCACGAAAGTATTCATATAATCCGTTCTTATTAGGCGTCTATGGGTAAAGGTAAAACTCATGTAGTGCTGAACACGTCACATGAACGAGCCGGGCGGCGCGTTCCTGTGGGTTGGATGCGCGTTCATAATGCCGAGGATAAAACTCAGAATAACGTTATTAGCACATTTTACAACTTGAGGACCGAATGTTTTTAATAAGGGCTATACAAACGTTCATACTGGGTGGTTTAGATTAAAAAAAATATATCCAATGATTTACAGACGTCTCTTTCCCGATGTAAGTCAATGGGAAAAAGTGTTTCCGGGCCCAGCGACTGATACGGAAGTGTAGTACCGCCGTTTGGCCACAACGAATATTTTCCTCAGAGTCCGGCGCACTTCCTGGGGGCTTGCTTCACACCAACGCGGTTCCCGTTCTAGCTCCGTGCTAAAGCTTTTCTGGTTCGGAACCGGTTTTTCTTTTCAGCCCCCGTTTTGTTCACACCGCCCAGAGCCCGACTGGTGCTGCGTCACGACGTCACCGTTCACGTCGCTGATTTTCTCCTCAACGGCGCTCACTACAACAACAATGCGTCGGGTCGAAGATCGTGTTGCGCGTTCAGGATCCGGAAATACAATTTCAATATGTTGCACACTTATTCCACTAATTCCTAGCGTGCCACTGGTTACGGTGCCAGGGGTTGCCGACAGAGTGTTGTGTTGATCTACAGCAGCACCAAATTGCAACTCATCTCTATCCACTGTCACTCGTCACATTGAACATGTGCTCTTTTATTAAATAAACTAAACGCTTTCATTTGAAGTTGTGAGTTTAGTGTTTTTGACCCTAAGAAACACTGATGCACTAATCAAGAACAATAAGCCACAGCTCCTCTCTCTGCCCCCCCAAAGCAGTAAACCTAGGGGAAACACTGATGTGTGTGTATATCAGTGGCGAACCGTCAGGGCCTTCAAGGTGTTCAGAGAACACCCGGGAACACTCGGATAAAACAAACAAAAAATCAATTTAATTATATAAATAAAATGTAATAAAATGAATAAATGAGAATGGTATCTGTGTTGTTGATCTGTAATATCACAGTGTTACGTTAATTTGTTTGTCCTTCTCGGTCCATGCACTACGCATTTCAGTGGGTTTGTGTTAGAAAAGAAAGCAACCAATCAGATCTCGTTCTGGGTCTCTGGGTAGAATATCCTTCACCCAGGTATTCTACATCCTTGATCGAAGGCCCTGGCCGTTGCACTGAATGAGAGCGCACGTTTGGACTGACGGTTTGATCAACCAATCAGATATTGACTTGTAGCCAATGGGCGTGTTGTTTCAGAGTTCCCCTCGGTTCCAGGGTGCTCTAGAAGGCCCGCTAGTTCACTGGCTCGAGACAGAGGATCTAGATGAATGCCACGAAGCAATTCATGCCGTTTTATTGTTTTTAACGTTGAAATGACAAGTGCAACAGGTGGAGATTAAGTTGTTGTGAGTACCCTTTTCAAGACGACAATTCAGTGAAAAGACGGACATTATAATGCAGTGGAGGGGAGGGTGGGTCTACAGAAGGTCCAGTTGTGATAGACACGGTTCGCCACTGGTGTATATATATGTGTGTATGATGTTGTGTGTGTATGTGTGTCTCTGATGCTTCAGTGTGTGTGTTTCAGTGCTGAAGACTCGGCTGACCTGAATCAGACTCTTCCTCAGTATTACCTGTTGTGCTGCCTTCACTGATCCTCTGTGAACCTCCTCACCTATAATCATATACTAATGTCTTCATAATAAACAGGAAGTTATAACAGTCTGATCCGTGTCTTCATCATCATCATCATCATCACATCAGACACAAAGAACAACAACATGAATAAAGGATTTATTAGAATTTCTTTCTGTAAAAGCTCATTGACACAAAATACTTTCCATCCAGCACAGAGACCGAGCCCGGCTACAGTCTGATCCATTCTACAGTCAAGTCCAGTCTATAGTCTGATCCATTCTACAGTCAGGTCCAGTCTAAAGTCTGATCCATTCTATAGTCAGGTCCAGTCTATAGTCTGATCCATTCTATAGTCAGGTCCAGTCTATAGTCTGATCCATTCTATAGTGTTTAGAGTTCTAGGTGAGGCCCCGATTAATTTATTCCGGTAAATTACTCTGACCTCACTAATTGACCCGACCGAAGTTACTGAGTCTATGTAAGTTTACTGCTTGGCTCAGATCCACCAAACGTCAGCAAGATCTCACCTCTATTAACTCCCCGAAGAACCAGGTTCAATTAACTGCTGTTTCAATTCAGACAACTCTTTTTAATCTGTTTAAGCGATCCCGAAGGATTTTGGTATCAGTGAATGGGGTGTGTTCCTACCTAAACATGTGTGTGTGGCAGGGTGCAATCTTACCTTTGAAGCAGGAGAGGAGAGCACAGGTGTCCTTTAAGTTGTCCCAGTCCAAAAGGTGGGATCAGTTTATTTGAAGAAAAATAGGTCCAAACTAATACAGGGTTTTTTCCTTCTCTCTTTACAACATTATAATTATACTAAACAACACACACAAATGATGCTGTGATCATGTTCACATATGAAACTTTAATTCACAGTCTTACATTTATTACCAAAATGTTTCCCTTTACCTGGACAATTCAGTTGTGACATTCTCTCATACAAAGACTGGTGATAATAAAAACCCATTCAAAATCCCGCAATGATTCGGAGGGATTTCCTCACGTGGGCAGGTTTCACTAAACACTCAAAATCCCGCAATGATTCGGAGGGATTTCCTCACGTGGGCAGGTTTCACTAAACTCTCAAAAAACCTCTTCCATAAAATCATTCCATGCATCCCCCCTCCCTGCTGTGAGAGGAGAGGAAAGAACCTGCCTACTCTCTTATCAGAGATTAGGGCATAAATCATTTGTAGGCCTTACACTCAATTTAACAAACCACTTTGTTTTGTTTATGCTGTAAATATAGTAAAACCTAAAATATGAAGCATTTTCATTGTGGGTTATACAAGAATATAATTGATTATATTTGATTATAACTAACTTTCGTTTTAAGTATTCAACATACTATGAAGCTCTCAACAATAGTCAGGTCCAGTCTATAGTCTGATCCATTCTACAGTCAGGTCCAGTCTAAAGTCTGATCCATTCTATAGTCAGGTCCAGTCTATAGTCTGATCCATTCTATAGTCAGTCAGGTCCAGTCTATAGTTAGGTCCAGTCTATAGTATGATCATTCTATAGTCAGGTCAAGGCTATAGTCTGATCCATTCTACAGTCAGGTCCAGTCTATAGTCTGATCCATTCTACAGTCAGGTCCAGTCTATAGTCTGATCCATTCTATAGTCAGGTCCAGTCTATAGTCTGATCCATTCTATTATCAGGTCCAGTCTATAGTCTGATCCATTCTATAGTCAGGTCCAGTCTATAGTCTGATCCATTCTACAGTCAGGTCCAGTCTATAGTCTGATCCATTCTACAGTCAGGTCCAGTCTAAAGTCTGATCCATTCTATAGTCAGGTCCAGTCTATAGTCTGATCCATTCTATAGTCAGTCAGGTCCAGTCTATAGTATGATCATTCTATAGTCAGGTCCAGGCTATAGTATGATCATTCTATAGTCAGGTCCAGGCTATAGTCTGATCCATTCTACAGTCTGATCCATTCTACAGTCAGGTCCATTCTACAGTCAGGTCCAGTCTATAGTCTGATCCATTCTACAGTCAGGTCCAGGCCAGTGGTTCTCAACTGGTGGGTCGCGGACCCGTTTCGAGTGGGTCGCGGATGTGTGAGTGAAAAATGTCTGATTTTCTAACGCTGTGCATGCAGTCGGCGTTGGACTGTAAGTACCGGAGACCATAAACAGTTTGGAACACTTCTGTCACGTAGTGATCATCTTCTCAATAAAATATCTTTGCTGATGTTTCTTCGAGTCTTCTGGCCAATCAGAATCAAGATTGTTGCCGGAAGTCCCCACGGAGAACAACTTTGCGGTAGAACTCTTCTTTATTCACCCATGGGTACAACTTCAGATAGAAATTAGCACATAATGAAATATGAGGTCTGATGATTGACAGGTCACAGAGCAATGGGGGCTATAATGGAGGACCACAGATGGAAATTAGTTATTAGCTATAATCTGGCATATTGCATCTCTTCTCTTTGCTGAGATTAATGTTTTTGTATGCATGGTCCTTCTATAAATAAATAAATAAAATATCTCCCCTTACCCACAATTTAAAGTAAGTCACACAGACTATCTCCTCTGTGCTCTTCTCGCAGCAAGATGTCAGAACTAAGTGAAAAACAAACAATGGCATAACATATTGATATGTCGGGTAGTAATAGATTTATTTATTTTCTTCTCAGTGTACCAGAATGCATAGTTTATGTTAGTATTTCTAAAAATCTCGTGGGGGAGAATCCCCCAGACCCCCTGCTGGGGTTGGGTTTTAAGCATGTGTGCCTTTTTATATAGTTCAGCTTTGATTCCATCATCTCATTAAACCTTTTTAAAAAGCATTCTTTAGTTCTGTGAAGGAATATAAGGGATGTATGCACTGTACTTCACTTGTATTAATATTGTATGCTGAAAAGCGTATATATATATATATATATATATATATTACAGCAAGTTTTTTTGTTGAATAGATTTGATTGCTTCAAAATGTTGGGTCGCGATGTATTGACCAAGTACAAAGTGGGTCCCGAGGCCTGACCAGTTGAGAACCACTGGTCTAGGAGGCTGCGGGTGGAGATCCAGGCCAGCAGCAGCAAGACGAAGAACAGCAGCGTCACCTCGTCTCCCCATCGCCACGGCAACACCAGGGGGCGGGGCTTAGCATCTAGCGTCACTTGCTCTGCAGAACACTTTTTTTAGCAAACGCTAATTTATTTTGCAAAAGGTGCAGCGGGCTTTATGTTCCCTCAACTGGTTTCAACCAAGCACTAAATTCGATGATTTCCAACCAAATACGGTTGAACTTACACTTCCCCATATTTATTTGTAAGTAGATTCGAAGATACCTAATTTCTGACTGCCGCTAGCTGAAGCTTGGTTGCTAGGTTACTAGCTGGGTGTTCTCCGATAAGGGGCCGGGGAAACAAAGTTAGTGATTACTGGCTCCTTGTTGATTTATTTCAATACAAATTGTTGGGGGGAACTGAAAGGCTCTTACCGTACTGGTTACTTTGCAGCCCGGACATTTCCCCCAAAACACATTTAGACGCGATCGCTACACAGAAGTACCTTTCAAATCTAATCATTTTTGAAGACCTTCTAAATCATATTTAAGACCTTTCTTATTTTTTTGATCATATTTAAGACTTTTTAAGGCCTTAAATTCTGATCATTACATGTCACTTGTTAGACGCTTTTATCCAAAGCGACTTACATACTGAATACTGTGGACAATACCCACAGGAGCAATTTGGGGTGAAGTGTCTTACCCAGGGACACAACGACATGCTGACTGCAGTGGGGTTTGAACCTGTGACCCCCTGATCCCAACACCAAGGCTCTATCCACTGCGCCACACGCCTCCCAGATCATCAAATGTAGGACTTTTTAAGACCCCGCGGGAACCCTGCTCAGAATCCTGACTTTAAAAAATAATAATTCACTTTTGGTCAGATCTAAAGAAAAACAAAAAAACCCACATGTGGCCCTCATCCTCTTCCGTAGGAGACAATGAGAAGTAGTTATTTCTGCAAGTCTAAAACATAACCGGAAATTTAACATGTTCAGATAACAAGGGGAAACTATTTAATTTCATTTATTAGATTGATGTATTACATGCAGAGTAAGTCTTGAAAGTGAACAGAGTCTAAAATATTGTCTTAATATCGATGTACTGCAGCTTTTAGTCAACACATAGTTTGATGAATGGGAGTCATGCACTTTTATCTCCACAGAGTTGTTGATGTTGCACTCGGGTTGATTCTCAAAGCAGATTTCCGGACAGTATTCAACACAGATTTCACTGAAAATGTAATTGAGTTAAAGTAAAGATTCCTCCACATCAACATGACTGCATCTCCTTCACACACACACAACACAGCTTCACTTGTTTCTATAATGATGTCTTGCCACAGACCAGCGTTTCTGCAGCTGCACTGAAAGTCTTGTGTTCTGGATAAAAGCTGACATCCTAAAAGTGTAAAGTCCGCCGTGGTCTAGAACATGATTTGTAATCTGAAGTGCGCCTGCAAGATGGTGTTGTTGCGCATTCCCATCTTCTGCATCCACTTGTTCTTCATCTTCTGAACGTACTGCATGTCCTTCTGCTTGTGGTTCAAGGCGGCAAAGCCTGGGAGAGAAAGGAGAGCAGAGTCAGTTATTACGGGGTATAATGAGAAGTGAACACGATCTAGGGTTCTCAAACAAAAAGTGAACACTTGACGTAGATTTTTGGAATCGCAGAAAACTTATATCGTACAAGGAAGGTTGAACAGCTGTTAAAAAACCTCCATCAGTTCCCTCGATTTTAAGAAACCCTATCGTGCTTCTTTTTAGGGTGTGTTCTATAGGTTTTAGTGCATGTCAATGGTCTGCAAAGACTAAAATCTAGAGCAGTGTTTCTCAAAGCGTGAGCGCCCCCTAGTGGTCCGTGAGTATATTGGTAACATTTCACATTAGAAATAAATAAAAGTTTTCCGCACTCTCGCTGGAATATCTCCGCAATGAAGCGAGTTTGACTTTCACTTTCGATTGCATGATATAGCCCAGCGCAATGCCTTCGTCACATGTTTGTATCATTTCCAGGCGATTTGTAATCTGTAAAACAATGGATGTATTTTACGAACATGTATCGGTGCTGGAAGTAGATTCAGATGTTTTAGGAGTGAGATAGAGATTATTATCTAATATGCATCCGATGAAGCATTGCATGGAGTCTGTTGATGAGCAGAGGCTGTTGTTGGGGCAGACCATGCAGGCCAGCCCGAATAGATGCCATTATATGTTTTAACGGCATTTAAAAAAAAAAAGCCCAGGCGAGCCTAACATGTGAAAAAGGGCTTAGACCTCAGAGAGTTAAACTCGGCCGGCGACCATAGTTTTACTGTATTTTGTTTTGGGAATCCACAGCGGAGGTTTGTGTCGTACCACATGCGGTGTGTTTGCATATCTCTCAGTCGCCAACGATCTGGGAGTCTGTCGGCTCGGACATAAACTCCGTAATAAATGTCGTCTATATTTCATAAGAGGTGTAAAACCTGAGAGCATTTTAAATGGCATTTGAACGAAAGGCTTATATAATCTGTAGTTGTATTGTTGATTTAAAGGGGACCTATCATGCAAAATGCACTTTTGTACGTCTTGTATACATGAATGTGTCCCCGGTGTTCCAGGGAACTCACCAAGTGTCAGAAAACACAACCCTCTCTCTTTTCCTCCGTACCCAAATCTCTAAAAACGGATCTGATACGGACTGATCCAGATTTGAACACTTCTATGACGTCACAGAAGTGGCGCTACGGCTATTGGGCTAACTCCACCAATCAGGAGGAGACAGCCACGGACATTGCCGTTCGAAAGCGCCGGAGACGCTGTAGTACGTATGCCAGGCCTGTAGGTGGCGCTGTTCTCACAGAATCAGCCCGTGAAAAGACGGTGTTACATTGAGTGAAATGAGGAATGGCTAAAATGCATGATCTGTTTGGTATTTTGAAAAATAAAAAGTATAAATATGCCTTATATAGGTAAGGTCCTACACTACATTATTCAAATATAGCATGATAGGTCCTCTTTAATGTGTGAGCGAGGCGATGTAGAGAAACACAGCTCCAGAGGGATATTTCCTCACACCCCCCCGGACTAAAATCCATCTTAAAGTTAAAACATCGATTAAAAAAACACTAAGATTAAAAAAAGTTAATGGTGAAATTGTGGCTTAAAAGTTGATGGACCTTCATCTGAAAGCACACAATAAGGAGAATGCTGAGAGGGAACACGTCCCGGCTGCAGGTGATCAAATGAAACGCACCTTTACCTTGACTCACACATTGATTATAGATCCCGTTGAAAAAGGGGAAACGTCACATTGTATTCCTGTTACTATTAAAGCCAAGAAGAGATATTTCCAACTATAAATATTTGTATTTTATCATATTGAATCTTTAATTGGACATTCCTTTTAAAATCTTTTGTTTTATATACATATCGTGATATATTATTAAACATTGCAATCTTAAACTTGCTATGTTTATAACAAATACAATTATTATTTATATGTTGACCCTTTCTTTTCATTCTTAAATAGAGCGACTGTACTAAAACCCCCTCGGGATAAATGAACTATTCCGGTTGATTCCTCTCGGTTTCTTTCTCCAACGGTTGACATATCAAATGATAATATATAAATATAGTGTTTAGCGGATGAGTCTCACCTCCGTCTCCTCCCCAGCCCAGAGCTCGGTACTGCTTCATGACTCGGCCCACAGCGTTCTTGTTGTGGCTCAGAACCAGAGCTTTCTGAGCGCCGAAACGCTGCTTGTAATACCTCAGGAGGGAGCGGTGTCCGATCTTAGCGCCTGAGGAAACACACGTTAACACAACATGAGCTATTGAACACAAACAAGCAAAGAGAGGTGCAGCAATGAGACCGAAACCCTGGATCTGAGCACTTCCTGTCTCTTGTTCTGGAAATCCATGGTTTTTCTGAATGTGTTTTTGGTTGTTAGCGTGAAGTAAGGTCTGTGGTTAACACCAGCTGAAGAGATTTTAATTCAACGACATCATAAAATACATCAGTAAATTCCCCACTGGTGAATTTAAAAACAGAGGTCGCTAACAAGAGTCTAAATGAGACGACTAAACGTCATGACGCCCAACATTAGCCGCCTTTAGCTTAGCGGTGGTGACGTGAAGTCATGTGACCGTGCTGTAGTTCCTTTATAGCCCAACATTAGCCACCTTTAGCTTAGCGGTGGTGACGTGAAGTCATGTGACCGTGCTGTAGTTCCTTTATAGCCCAACATTAGCCTCCTTTAGCTTAGCGGTGGTGACGTGAAGTCATGTGACCGTGCTGTAGTTCCTTTATAGCCCAACATTAGCCACCTTTAGCTTAGCGGTGGTGACGTGAAGTCATGTGACCGTGCTGTAGTTCCTTTATAGCCCAACATTAGCCTCCTTTAGCTTAGCGGTGGTGACGTGAAGTCATGTGACCGTGCTGTAGTTCCTTTATAGCCCAACATTAGCCACCTTTAGCTTAGCGGTGGTGACGTGAAGTCATGTGACCCTGCTGTAGTTCCTTTATAGCCCAACATTAGCCTCCTTTAGCTTAGCGGTGGTGAGGTGAAGTCATGTGACCGTGCTGTAGTTCCTTTATAGCACAACATTAGCCACCTTTAGCTTAGCGGTGGTGATGTGAAGTCATGTGACCGTGCTGTAGTTCCTTTATAGCCCAACATTAGCCTCCTTTAGCTTAGCGGTGGTGACGTGAAGTCATGTGACCGTGCTGTAGTTCCTTTATAGCCCAACATTAGCCACCTTTAGCTTAGCGGTGGTGAGGTGAAGTCATGTGACCGTGCTGTAGTTCCTTTATAGCCCAACATTAGCCACCTTTAGCTTAGCGGTGGAGACGTGAAGTCATGTGACCGTGCTGTAGTTCCTTTATAGCCCAACATTAGCCACCTTTAGCTTAGCGGTGGTGATGTGAAGTCATGTGACTGTGCTGTAGTTCCTTTATAGCCCAACATTAGCCTCCTTTAGCTTAGCGGTGGTGACGTGAAGTCATGTGACCGTGCTGTAGTTCCTTTATAGCCCAACATTAGCCTCCTTTAGCTTAGCGGTGGTGACGTGAAGTCATGTGACCGTGCTGTAGTTCCTTTATAGCCCAACATTAGCCTCCTTTAGCTTAGCGGTGGTGACGTGAAGTCATGTGACCGTGCTGTAGTTCCTTCATAGCCCAACATTAGCCGCCTTTAGCTTAGCGGTGGTGACGTTAAGTCATGTGACCGTGCTGTAGTTCCTTTATAGCCCAACATTAGCCTCCTTTAGCTTAGCGGTGGTGACGTGAAGTCATGTGACCGTGCTGTAGTTCCTTTATAGCCCAACATTAGCCACCTTTAGCTTAGCGGTGGTGACGTGAAGTCATGTGACCGTGCTGTAGTTCCTTTATAGCCCAACATTAGCCTCCTTTAGCTTAGCGGTGGTGACGTGAAGTCATGTGACCGTGCTGTCGTTCCTTTATAGCCCAACATTAGCCACCTTTAGCTTAGCGGTGGTGACGTGAAGTCATGTGACCCTGCTGTAGTTCCTTTATAGCCCAACATTAGCCTCCTTTAGCTTAGCGGTGGTGACGTGAAGTCATGTGACCGTGCTGTAGTTCCTTTATAGCCCAACATTAGCCACCTTTAGCTTAGCGATGGTGACGTGAAGTCATGTGACCGTGCTGTAGTTCCTTTATAGCCCAACATTAGCCTCCTTTAGTTTAGCGGTGGTGACGTGAAGTCATGTGACCGTGCTGTAGTTCCTTTATAGCCCAACATTAGCCACCTTTAGCTTAGCGGTGGTGACGTGAAGTCATGTGACCGTGCTGTAGTTCCTTTATAGCCCAGCATTAGCCACCTTTAGCTTAGCGGTGGTGACGTGAAGTCATGTGACCGTGCTGTAGTTCCTTTATAGCCCAACATTAGCCTCCTTTAGTTTAGCGGTGGTGACGTGAAGTCATGTGACCGTGCTGTAGTTCCTTTATAGCCCAACATTAGCCTCCTTTAGCTTAGTGGTGGTGACGTGAAGTCATGTGACCGTGCTGTAGTTCCTTTATAGCCCAGCATTAGCCACCTTTAGCTTAGCGGTGGTGACGTGAAGTCATGTGACTGTGCTGTAGTTCCTTTATAGCCCAACATTAGCCTCCTTTCGCTTAGCGGTGGTGACGTGAAGTCATGTGACCGTGCTGTAGTTCCTTTATAGCCCAACATTAGCCTCCTTTCGCTTAGCGGTGGTGACGTGAAGTCATGTGACCGTGCTGTAGTTCCTTTATAGCCCAACATTAGCCTCCTTTAGCTTAGCGGTGGTGACGTGAAGTCATGTGACCGTGCTGTAGTTCCTTTATAGCCCAACATTAGCCACCTTTAGCTTAGCGGTGGTGACGTGAAGTCATGTGACCGTGCTGTAGTTCCTTTATAGCCCAACATTAGCCACCTTTAGCTTAGCGGTGGTGACGTGAAGTCATGTGACCGTGCTGTAGTTCCTTTATACACTGGCTTTTTACTTAAGAATTCTTAAAGTGGTAACATGTGGAGATTATCCTGCTGGACTAAATGTGTAAGTATCATAAACGTTTGTTATTAATAATCAAGAGAGATGCTACCTCATTTTAACACAATTTTGAATGTGATGCTCCTTATTATCAAATATTACAAATGTTAAAAGTAGATGAAGGTAATTCACCTGAAGGCAGCGTCAGTTCGAGCAGTTCATCGTCATACTCCAGGTTCTGGTCATCAGGAAGCTCGTCTTTGTCCTTCCCTGCGTCCTCTCCCTCTTTCCTGTCTGGGTAGCTGCTCCTGTTGCCATACAAGAGTAAACAAAGTGTGAGTCAGACGAACAAAGATGCAGAATAAAGGCCTTTCTGTGACATTTAGATAAATATATCTGTCGTATACAACAGTAACGTACATTTCACACAAAAACAACCATTTTCAAATCGTCTTAAAATCAAGTCTTGTTGAATTAAGTCCGTTTTACTTTGAGCCTTTTTTTGTATCATCTTATGTCCGTTTTCAAACTAATGCTTATTTATTACCTGAAGTCGTAGAAGTCTGCGAACTCCAGAGCGGTGTCTCCGTCCGTGAAGAGCTTACAGTGGCTTTTGTCGGTCATGTGACTCTGAACTGCTTCAGCCGAATAAAACGAGCGCCCCTTCTCGTTACACCACAGACACACGTTCCCCGCTCCCACCTTCTCTCCTGAAACACAAGAGGAAACAATTAATTAAAAAGGCGGAAAACATTAAATTCATTAAACTGGAAAACATTCAATTAATTAAACTGGAAAACATTCATATTTACCTCAAATACCAAGAGCATTAAGTAGTATCTTTATTACACCACTAATAACCACAACGTTAGTAGATATTATTATATCAGAAATCCTCAATCTGAAATTATTAAGAGGTTCAGTGATCGAATATTATTTTTCTGATATTCATACTGTACATTTAAATCTAATTTAATATCTCATTGATGGCTATATATTCTGTTAGCTCTGATTTAGCGCTTCAAAAGTGTTTATTTTGTCAGATAGTTTACATATTTTTTCTCACGGCCAATTTAAATATTTCCACCGTTCTATTTTGTCGTTTAATTGTTTATGTTCGACTTTTTCATTTCTAATTATGTACTTGTTTACCATGCTGCTGCAACGAGAACATTTCCCAATTTGGGATTAATAAAGTATATTTTATAGATTAATAATAGAAACAACTCAAAAACATTAATGTCCTAAATAAGAGATATTTTGGCTCGACTTAAATGTTCAATATAATCAGATCAATAAATCTGTGTTTTTGTTTAAATATTCTGCTTTCGTCTTCACTGAGATGAGACTAACCTCCCCAGACTTCAAGTCAACTAATATGATAATACAAAAGTTACAACGACATTTGAAATTGACAAATAATTGTTAGTTTCAATTAATAATAAAATGAAAAAGGCATTTCTCAAAGGAGTAGAAATAAAAGCAATACAAAAAATTAAATTCACTACAAAATATATGTTTGTTTTTTTAACATCTAAAAAGGACATTTGACGCAGGACTAAGATAAATAAAAAGATTTAAAATTAAACGTTATCTAAAAAATGAAGAAGCCAGTCAAAGGAATTAACTGTAATTCACTTAGATAGTTTTGTTTCACTGAGATAAGACGAACCTGCCCAGACTTTAAGTCAACTAGAACTATAAGATAATATAAAAGTTACAAGGACATTTGAACGAGGGTAAGGAAATTGGTAGAGGTTCAATTACTAGACTAGAAATAAATGCAATACAAATAAAAATTCAGTACAAAATATATATATGGTTTTTTTGTAAACATCTAAAAAGGCCATTTGACGCAGGACTAAGACTAGATTAAAATATAATCAAGCTGAGGTTAAAAAACCAGTCAAAAGAATGAGCCGTAAATCCGCTCGTTTAACCGTTGAGCAGCTTCCACCTGGAGCTTCCTCTCGCTCAGCTCCAGAACTCACCGAGGTACCGCACGAGGCCCTTGAGGTCGACGAGGAACTCGAGGTCGGGGAGGAAGAAGCTGTGCACTCGCGTCATGTGGGCCACGTTCTTCACCAGGGACTTGGAGTGGTGTGAGCAGAACAGGCAGTCGGTGACGGGGATGGATCCCGGCAGAGCAGCTGGACGCGGGGCGGACACGGCAGCAGCATCCCCTTCCTCCTGGTCCATCGTCTCCTCTTCCTCCTCATCATCCTCCTCCTCCTCTTCCTCCATATCATCATCGTCTTCCTCCCCCCCAACGTCCTCCCACTCTTCTGGAACATTGTTAAAGGAAAATATTGGAGTCAGAAGCTTAATTTATTTTATTGTTGCTTAATCTTCTGCAGCTTACAACCCGCTGCCTGTGTTTTAACATGCAGCATTACCCATAATCCCCTCTGTTTCAGCCCTGTTTCCAAAGTGCTGATTCTCTGTCTGTTACTTTAGATGAAAATAAGGAGCCCCTCCCCACGCCTTCTTGATGTAGAAGAGACATGAAGAAGAGGGGACACATGTTGATGTAGAAGAGACATGAAGAAGAGGGGACACATGTTGATGAAGAAGAGGGGACATGAAGAAGAGGGGACACATGTTGATGTAGAAGAGACATGAAGAAGAGGGGACACATGTTGATGTAGAAGAGACATGAAGAAGAGGGGACACATGTTGATGTAGAAGAGACATGAAGAAGAGGGGACACATGTTGATGGAGAAGAGACGTGAAGAAGAGGGGACACATGTTGATGTAGAAGAGACATGGAGAAGAGGGGACACATGTTGATGTAGAAGAGACATGAAGAAGAGGGGACACATGTTGATGTAGAATAGACGTGAAGAAGAGGGGACACATGTTGATGAAGAAGAGGGGACACATGTTGATGTAGAAGAGACATGAAGAAGAGGGGACACATGTTGATGTAGAAGAGACATGAAGAAGGGGATACATGTTGATGTAGAAGAGACATGAAGAAGAGGGGACACATGTTGATGTAGAAGATACATGAAGAAGAGGGGACACATGTTGATGTAGAAGAGACATGAAGAAGGGGACACATGTTGATGTAGAAGAGACATGAAGAAGAGGGGACACATGTTGATGTAGAAGAGACATGAAGAAGAGGGCACACATGTTGATGTAGAAGATACATGAAGAAGAGGGGACACATGTTGATGTAGAAGAGACATGAGGAAGAGGGGACACGTGTTGATGTAGAAGAGACATGGAGAAGAGGGGACACGTGTTGATGTAGAAGAGACATGAAGAAGAGGGGACACATGTTGATGTAGAAGAGACATGAAGAAGAGGGGACACATGTTGATGAAGAAGAGACATGAAGAAGAGGGGACACATGTTGATGTAGAAGAGACATGGAGAAGAGGGGACACATGTTGACGTAGAAGAGACATGAAGAAGAGGGGACACATGTTGACGTAGAAGAGACATGAAGAAGAGGGGACACATGTTGACGTAGAAGAGACATGAAGAAGAGGGGACACATGTTGATGGAGAAGAGACATGGAGAAGAGGGGACACGTGTTGATGTAGAAGAGACATGGAGAAGAGGGGACACATGTTGATGTAGAAGACATGAAGAAGAGGGGACACATGTTGATGAAGAAGAGGGGACACATGTTGATGTAGAAGAGACATGAAGAAGAGGGGACACATGTTGATGTAGAAGAGACATGAAGAAGGGGACACATGTTGATGAAGAAGAGGGGACACATGTTGATGTAGAAGAGACATGAAGAAGAGGGGACACATGTTGATGTAGAATAGACGTGAAGAAGAGGGGACACATGTTGATGTAGAAGACATGAAGAAGAGGGGACACATGTTGATGAAGAAGAGGGGACACATGTTGATGTAGAAGAGACATGAAGAAGAGGGGACACATGTTGATGTAGAAGAGACATGAAGAAGGGGACACATGTTGATGTAGAAGAGACATGAAGAAGAGGGGACACATGTTGATGTAGAAGATACATGAAGAAGAGGGGACACATGTTGATGTAGAAGAGACATGAAGAAGGGGACACATGTTGATGTAGAAGAGACATGAAGAAGAGGGGACACATGTTGATGTAGAAGAGACATGAAGAAGAGGGGACACATGTTGATGTAGAAGATACATGAAGAAGAGGGGACACATGTTGATGGAGAAGAGACATGAGGAAGAGGGGACACGTGTTGATGTAGAAGAGACATGGAGAAAGAGGGGACACGTGTTGATGTAGAAGAGACATGAAGAAGAGGGGACACATGTTGATGTAGAAGAGACATGAAGAAGAGGGGACACATGTTGATGAAGAAGAGACATGAAGAAGAGGGACACATGTTGATGTAGAAGAGACATGGAGAAGAGGGGACACATGTTGATGTAGAAGAGACATGAAGAAGAGGGGACACATGTTGATGTAGAAGAGACATGAAGAAGAGGGGACACATGTTTGATGTAGAAGAGACATGAAGAAGAGGGGACACATGTTGATGTAGAAGAGACATGAAGAAGAGGGGGACACATGTTGATGTAGAAGAGACATGAAGAAGAGGGACACATGTTGATGTAGAAGAGACATGAGAAGAGGGGGACACAGTGTTGATGTAGAAGAGACATGAGAGAAGAGGGGCACACATGTTGATGTAGAAGAGACATGAAGAAGAGGGGACACATGTTGATGTAGAAGAGACATGAGAGAAGAGGGGGGACACATGTTGATGTAAGAAGAGACATGAGAAGAGGGGACACATGTTGATGTAGAAGAGACATGAAGAAGAGGGGACACATGTTGATGTAGAAGAGACATGAAGAAGAGGGGACACATGTTGATGTAGAAGAGACATGAGAATGAGGGGACACATGTTGATGTAGAAGAGACATGGAGAAGAGGGGACACATGTTGATGTAGAAGAGACATGAAGAGAGGGGACACATGTTGATGTAGAAGAGACATGAAGAAGAGGGGACACATGTTGAAGTAGAAGAGACATGAAGAAGAGGGGACACATGTTGATGTAGAAGAGACATGGAAGAAGAGGGGACACATGTTTGATGTAGAAGAGACATGGAGAAGAGGGGACACATGTTGATGTAGAAGAGACATGAAGAAGAGGGGACACATGTTGATGTAGAAGAGACATGAAGAAGAGGGGACACATGTTGATGTAGAAGAGACATGAAGAAGAGGGGACACATGTTGATGTAGAAGAGACGGTGAAGAAGAGGGGACACATGTTGATGTAGAAGAGACGTGGAAGAAGAGGGGACACATGTTGATGTAGAAGAGACATGAAGAAGAGGGGACACATGTTGATGTAGAAGAGACATGAAGAAGAGGGGACACATGTTGATGTAGAAGAGACATGAAGAAGAGGGGACACATGTTGATGTAGAAGAGACATGGAGAAGAGGGGACACATGTTGATGTAGAAGAGACATGGAAGAAAGAGGGGACACATGTTGATGTAGAATAGACAGTGAAGAAGAGGGGACACATGTTGAATGTAGAAGAGACATGAAGAAGAGGGGACACATGTTGATGTAGAGAGACATGAAGAAGAGGGGACACATGTTGATGTAGAAGAGACATGAAGAAGAGGGGACACATGTTGATGTAGAAGAGACATGAAGAAGGGGACACATGTTGATGTAGAAGAGACATGAAGAAGAGGGGACACATGTTGATGTAGAAGATACATGAAGAAGAGGGGACACATGTTGATGTAGAAGAGACATGAAGAGAGGGGACACATGTTGATGTAGAAGAGACATGAAGAAGAGGGGACACATGTTGATGTAGAAGAGACATGAAGAAGAGGGGACACATGTTGATGTAGAAGATACATGAAGAAGAGGGGACACATGTTGATGGAGAGAGACATGGAGAAGAGGGGACACATGTTGATGTAGAAGAGACATGAAGAAGAGGGGACACATGTTGATGTAGAAGAGACATGAAGAAGAGGGGACACATGTTGATGTAGAAGAGACATGAAGAAGAGGGGACACATGTTGATGTAGAAGATACATGAAGAAGAGGGGACACATGTTGATGTAGAAGAGACATGAAGAAGAGGGGACACATGTTGATGTAGAAAGAGACATGAAGAAGAGGGGACACATGTTGATGAAGAAGAGACAGTGAAGAAGAGGGGACACATGTTGATGTAGAAGAGACATGGAAGAAGAGGGGACACATGTTGATGTAGAAGAGACATGAAGAAGAGGGGACACATGTTGACGTAGAAGAGACATGAAGAAGAGGGGACACATGTTGATGTAGAAGAGACATGAAGAAGAGGGGACACATGTTGATGTAGAAGAGACATGAAGAAGAGGGGACACATGTTGATGTAGAAGAGACATGAAGAAGAGGGGACACATGTTGATGTAGAAGAGAACATGTAAGAAGAGGGGACACATGTTGATGTAGAAGAGACATGAAGAAGAGGGGCACACATGTTGATGTAGAAGATACATGAAGAAGAGGGGACACATGTTGATGTAGAAGAGACATGAGGAAGAGGGGACACGTGTTGATGTAGAAGAGACATGGAGAAGGAGGGGACACATGTTGATGTAGAAGAGACATGAAGAAGAGGGGACACATGTTGATGTAGAAGAGACATGAAGAAGAGGGGACACATGTTGATGAAGAAGAGACATGAAGAAGAGGGGACACATGTTGATGTAGAAGAGACATGAAGAAGAGGGGACACATGTTGATGTAGAAGAGACATGAGAAGAGGGGACACATGTTGATGTAGAAGAGACATGAAGAAGAGGGGACACATGTTGACTGTAGAAGAGACATGAAGAAGAGGGGACACATGTTGACGTAGAAGAGACATGAAGAAGAGGGGACACATGTTGATGGAGAAGAGACATGGAGAAGAGGGGACACGTGTTGATGTAGAAGAGACATGGAGAAGAGGGGACACATGTTGATGTAGAAGAGACATGAAGAAGAGGGGACACATGTTGATGTAGAAGAGACATGACGAAGAGGGGACACATGTTGATGTAGAAGAGACATGAAGAAGAGGGGACACATGTTGATGTAGAAGAGACGTGAAGAAGAGGGGACACATGTTGATGTAGAAGAGACATGGAGAAGAGGGGACACATGTTGATGAAGAAGAGACATGAAGAAGAGGGGACACATGTTGATGTAGAAGAGACATGGAGAAGAGGGGACACATGTTGATGTAGAAGAGACATGAAGAAGAGGGGACACATGTTGACGTAGAAGAGACATGAAGAAGAGGGGACACATGTTGACGTAGAAGAGACATGAAGAAGAGGGGACACATGTTGATGGAGAAGAGACATGGAGAAGAGGGGACACGTGTTGATGTAGAAGAGACATGGAGAAGAGGGGGACACATGTTGATGTAGAAGAGACATGAAGAAGAGGGGACACATGTTGATGTAGAAGAGACATGAAGAAGAGGGGACACATGTTGATGTAGAAGAGACATGGAGAAGAGGGGACACATGTTGATGTAGAAGAGACATGACGAAGAGGGGACACATGTTGATGTAGAAGAGACATGACGAAGAGGGGACACATGTTGATGTAGAAGAGACATGAAGAAGAGGGGACACATGCTGATGTCCAGGGACTACAGATGAAAGTAGCCTCTTGGCTGAACCCTCACTCGTCTCTTGTCCTTACCTTCCACAGCTGCTGTCGCTCCAGTGTCCTTCTCCCTCCTCTTGGCTTGCTCCTCCAGCCACATCATCCTCGGAGGACACTCCAGCTGCTCCGCTGTCCTCGGCGTCTTCGCTGCCTGAGCCGCTGGACCGGGTCGTTGCTGCTCCTTCAGCGCCTGCTGCAGCGCCTCGTTTCGGGCGTCTCGGTCCTCCTTCTCCTCGCCGAGCCCCTTCTCCAGGTTCTTCTCGTTCATCTTGTCCACCTTCCTCTGGGCGGCGAGCAGCGCCTGCTTCTCCGCCTGCAGGTGTTTGTGGGACTGCAGATTCAAGACTTTGAGTTTCAAGGCTTTTGTCGTCATTTGCACTTTAGCTACGGTGTAGACGCCACAGGCTCCTCCAGCAGCGCAACACAATCAAACAGTGCCAGTAAAACTAAATGAACTTTAATTTGAAATAAGATTGATGTGTTCGGGGTTCCTGCCGGTTTCACCAACTCAAATGTAAACCTTTTTACGACCTCTTTGAATAGAATTTAAGACCTATTTCACAGCAAGAAAGCATGAAGGGAAATGGCTATGAAAGAAATAATAATAATAATGAAATAAGTCCGATAATTACTTTCAAAGTGAATGTGTGCGAGCACTCAATTCCATGTTTTCCAACCAAATACGGCCGAACTTCCCCGTATTGATTTGTAAGTAGATTTGAAGATGAGTTTCTGACTGCCGCGAGCTGAAGCTGAATATCTAAGACCTTACATTCTGATTATCAAATGTAAGACTTTTAAGACCCCGCGGGAACCCCTGTGTGTTAACAAAGTCCAATTGAGTTACTGCAGCTTTTAGTCGACACATATCGTATGTTTATTGGACCTGATGCTATATAATGTGTGTGTGAGTTGCAAACAGATGGGTGGCTTTGGACCTGATGCTATATAATGTGTGTGTGAGTTGCAAACAGGTGGGTGGCTTTGGACCTGATGCTATATAATGTGTGTGTGAGTTGCAAACAGGTGGGTGGCTTTGGACCTGATGCTATATAATGTGTGTGTGAGTTGCAAACAGGTGGGTGGCTTTGGACCTGATGCTATATAATGTGTGTGTGAGTTGCAAAACAGGTGGATGGCTTTGGACCTGATGCTATATAATGTGTGTGTGAGTTGCAAACAGGTGGGTGGCTTTGGACCTGATGCTATATAATGTGTGTGTGAGTTGCAAACAGGTGGGTGGCTTTGGACCTGATGCTATATAATGTGTGTGTGAGTTGCAAACAGATGGGTGGCTTTGGACCTGATGCTATATAATGTGTGTGTGAGTTGCAAACAGGTGGGTGGCTTTGGACCTGATGCTATATAATGTGTGTGTGAGTTGCAAACAGATGAGGTGGCTTTGGACCTGATGCCATATAATGTGTGTGTGAGTTGCAAACAGGTGGGTGGCTTTGGACCTGATGCCATATAATGTGTGTGTGAGTTGCAAACGGATGAGGTGGCTTTGGACCTGATGCTATATAATGTGTGTGTGAGTTGCAAACAGGTGGGTGGCTTTGGACCTGCAGGTGGTTCTGGTAGGCGTTGATGCTGGAGAACTTCTTGCTGCAGACGGCACAGCCCTCGGTGGCCGTGGTGTCGCTCAGCTGCTTCTCCGCGGCCACTCGCTGAGACAGGACTCGCTCCTGGAAGTTTTCCGCAGTGACCGGCGGCATGTCGGCGACTTTACGCTTCAGGTTGTAGCGATGCCAGTCGGTTTTATAATGCGCCCGCTGCACCTCGCCATCTGCGAACGCCACCCTGCAGCTGATGCAGGTGTAGGAGGACATGGCGACCTGAGGGGAACAAGGGGGATGTTGAAATGTCATCGTGAATAGGAATATCAGAGTAGCATGCTAACAAAGCTATCCCAACTGTAGCTGTGAACATGACAGGATGTGTGATGACCCAGAAGAGCATCAGGACTGTTTGAGGCAGGTGATAGCTATGTGATCAACATGATGACTCAGCCTCTATGTGTTCCTCAAGTAAAAGTAGAAAAGTATTATCATCAAAATATAGTGAAAGTAGCGACAGTAAAAGTAGAAGTACTCAGATCTTGTGCTTGAGTAAAAGTAGAAGTACTCAGATCTTGTACTTGAGTAAAAGTAGAAGTACTCAGATCTTGTACTTGAGTAGAAGTACTCAGATCTTGTACTTGAGTAAAAGTAGAAGTACCAGAGTGTAGGAATACTCTGTTCCAGTAAAAGTCCTGCATTCAAAATGTTCAAGTGAAAGTAGAAAAGTATTATCGTCAAAATATAGTGAAAGTAGCGACAGTAAAAGTAGAAGTACTCAGATCTTGTACTTGAGTAGAAGTACTCAGATCTTGTACTTGAGTAAAAGTAGAAGTACTCAGATATTGTGCTTGAGTAAAAGTAGAAGTACTCAGATCTTGTACTTGAGTAAAAGTAGAAGTACTCAGATTTTGTGCTTGAGTAAAAGTACTCAGATCTTGCACTTGAGTAAAAGTAGAAGTACCAGAGTGTAGGAATACTCTGTTACAGTAAAAGTCCTGCTTTCAAAATGTTCAAGTGAAAGTAGAAAAGTATTCTCATCAAAATATAGTGAAAGACAGTAAAAGTAGTCGTTGTGCAGATTGGTCCATTTCAGAATAATATACATGATATGTTTTATAATGATTGATCATGAAAGTGTTCTCAAAGCTGGTGAAGGTGCAGCTAGTCTGAAGTACTTTGTAGACTGCAGGGTAGCTGGTGAAGGTGCAGCTAGTCTGAAGTACTTTGTAGACTGCAGGGTAGCTGGTGGATTTACTCCAGGAGGAACTAAAGTCTGATTTAACACTTGATTAGATTTCACATCATTCATCCAGATCTGTAAAGTAACTAAAGGTATTAAATACATGTAGTGGAGGAAAAGTAAACTATGTACCTCTGAACTGTAGTAGAGTAGAAGTCAGTAAGTAAAAAATGTACATCTAAATTGTGCTGAAGTACAGTACTTGAGTAAATGTTCTTAGTTACTTCACACCACGGGTATTTAGTGACTCAACTGAAACTTGTATTCATGCTTTAATGCCCTTTATTTTTCTCATACTACCTGTTTGTAACTCCTAAGATGAAGTCTGGTCAGTTGTCGGTTAGCCTACCTAGCTAAACAACAGCTAGCGCTCTGGTAAAAGCACATTACGTAATAAAATGAACTGAAATAGATCCCTAACGCCACCAACTACAACTAAACACATGTGCAACACATTTAAAAAAAGAACTATTAAATTGTATTGGTGCTTTAAGACAAGCTAACATCGACTAGCAACCAACACTTTAGGCTAAGTAAACATCCGTTAAAAACCGTTAGAATCTGCGACATTCAAAATACTCAAACCAACCGACAGTTTAAAACATGTTTACTCACCTGTTTAGTGAACTGTCTCCTCTGAAGAAGGTGTTTTAATCTCTTGTTTGGATAAATTAGCTCCTGTCTTGCTTTCTACCGCACAATACGCATGGAGAAATGAAGGAAACACGTGAGGCTGACTTCCGGGTGAAATTATCTTCTTCTTGCCTTACCGCCACCTCCTGTATTGGAGTGTGGACCAGAACCATCTATGTTGAGAGATGTATCCATAGATTTCAATTTTTACTATCAAAGTGGCCCCGTTTGATTCAATCAGTTATCTTCACAATCTTAAATATTGCGGAGGTGCTGTGGACGCTAAATACCGTAGCTAAACACCAGGGGCGGTTCTAGGGGGGACAGTGCCCCCCTAACACTGACCTCTGACCAGGGGTGGACTGGCCATCTGGCATACCGGGCATTTTCCCGGTGGGCCGACGTGCCTTTTGGGCCGACACGTCATTTCTTTTTTTTTTCTGAAGTCCCGGCCCATAAGACGGGTATATTGGCCCTCTGTTTAAATGTTTTTAGTAATTGACACTGGGCCGGCCCAATCAAATCTTTAATCACCTCCCCCTTTGGGCCGCTCGGTGTGCATCATTAAATCACGCCCCCAGGAGGTGAGCCGGCCGTTGAAGCCAAACTTCCTTTTTTTTCGAGAAAAAAAAAAGTTCGAGTTAGAAATGGCGAAGGCGAAGGCCAAGCGAAAAGGGAGAGCAGAACAATTGCGGGCAAGAAAAAAGCAGGCCCTTCGTGCTGATGCTGCCGCTTGTGTCAAAATAACCGACATGTTTAGTACAGGTGCAGGTCCATCTTCTTCTAACCCGTGGCCGATATTGGTGGTGAGGAAGATGATGAGAGGGAGAGAGATCAGCGCGAGTGAGGAGAGGGAGGAGAACTCGCGGTAAGCAGAAGCTAAGAAAATTAGGAAAATATTATTATTAAGGTTATGATACTCTGTAGTTCTGGAACCCATTAATATCCCTTTGATGAAGCACTAATAAGACAAATATTATAAGAGAAACATTCGTTAGCCTCCAAGCTAGTAAGCTGGCTTTTTTAGGTTTTCCCTGGTAAGTTAAAATATAGCTTAATGGGACTCTGATACATTGTCTCATTGAAAGTTAACCAACATTCATGAACAATTACTGTCAGCTGGCAGCTTGTTTTGTTTAGTGTATTTACTTATTTGGTTATAAGGGCAACAGTGGTCTTTTGGGACCTGAAGAAAATGTTTATAGTCAGCTTGTTGTGGTAGTTTTGATTGACAATATATAGAATGAATAATATAGAAATAGATAAAAAATGGAGGCACACATGTAGTTTTGACCATTAACTGTGTGGTATTGTTATGTCAATGCCTATTTGTATGGACCTCTATCAGGGAATCCATTCATTCTGTATCATCGTGTTGAGCCAGGTAGCACCCCAGAGGAGGAGAGTGAGGAGAGCAAAGAGCAGGAGGACATAGATTACTTTGCCCGCCCCGAGCCATCTATGTTACAGATGTTTTTAGAACAGCACCCACAACAACATACCAGAAGTCCAGTTGTGCAGACGGTATTCACCGGTAAAGATGGCACCAGCAGGAAGTGGCGTCATATTGCAAGGGACGTCATATGTTGTTTTGTTTTGTATGTCTTTATAACTGGAATGTCAGATTGGAGGCACGCACACCAGCGTACAGAGGAGCACGAAAAGAGCATTATACATTCAACCTGTGCTGAAGCTTTTTTCTTACGGTGCTCTAAAGCAGACATCGAAAGCATGTTTGCTGGCAGTCAGATGTCTGCTCATAGGGAACAAGTCCGAAAGAGACGTCAGGTTTTGGAGTATGTGGTGGATGTGGTGAAAGTGCAGGCAGGTGGAGAATGAGGGAGCATATATGCTAGCTGACAACACCGTGGACCACGGTAACTTTTTGGAGCTCATCCTTTTATTAGGAAAGTATGATGTCTGGTTAAAAGAGCATCTGGATGATTGCGTAGAGAAGAGCAAGAAATTGCACCAATCCAGTGGAACAAAAGGTAGAGGGTCTCTCATCCCCCTACTCTCCAAAACTACTGTTAACTCCATCATAGAAACTGTTCGTAGTCTAATCAAAGGAAGTATCTCCAGTGATGTCCAGAAGGCCGGAATGTCTTCTGTTCAGCTGGACACAACACAAGACATAACTTCTCAGGATCAGTGTTCAGTAATCTTAAAATATGTCAATGAGACTGTGCAAGAGAGGCTTGTGGCTTTAGTGAAGTGCCACGCATCCACCGGACAATACTTCAAGCATCTGAAACTGGACAAGGGCATGTGTGTATAGGTAATGCAACGGATGGAGCATCCAATATGAAAGGCCGGTACAAAGGATTTTCTGCACTGATGACCTCCCAGTCACCCACTCATGTCCATGTGTGGTGCTATGCTCATGTTCTTAATCTTGTCCTGGCTGAAACTACCCAAAATGTCATCGAATGTGGAACACTTTTCAACCTAATCAATGACATAGCAGTGTTTATCAGGGAGTCATATCAGAGCGTCAATCTGTGGGAGAAACAAGCCCAAGAAAAGATGCCGTCGACTCATCCTGTAGACTCATCTGGTCCTATCTCTATCGTGTTGTCATAGAAAGGGGAGGCAGGGCACTATAGGGTCCCCCCCCCTTAAATTAACTAGAAGTCATCATTTAAGGGGTTATTTTTAAAACTTTTCTTCTGGGGGGTGGGCATACCCCCCCAGACATTACATTACATTGCATTTAGCTGAGGATTTTATCCAAAGCGACTTACAATAAGTGCGTTCCACCAGGAAGACACAACCTTGAAGAAAACAGAATCATAAAGTACATCAGGTTTCATAGAGCCAAACATTTCAAGTGCTACTCAACTGGCTTTAGATAAGCCAGTCCTTTATTAGTATATAAGTGCTTTGTTAACAATTCTATCGCTCGAAGTGGAGTCGAAAGAGATGAATTTTCAGTCTGGAAGATGTGTAAGCTTTCTGCTGTCCTGATTTCAATGGGGAGCTCATTCCACCATTTTGGAGCCAGGATAGCAAACCCACGTGTTTTTGCTGATGGGAACTTGGTTTGGCCTACCTGCCTGTCAGCCTTCCATCTGTGCACAAACTTATCTTGTGCCCTCATTGGTCATGTGCGCGTTCGTGTGTGGTGGAGGAGTGGCTCTGTAAGGATGTCTGAAGTTGGTGCATCATGGCATGTGGCTCATTAAAAAATAAGTACAGCTATTGTCTCCCTCTTGTATAACTGGTGCCCCACCTGCAGCAGGTAATGCAGGGTTGCCAACTCTCACGCATCTAGCGTATGACACACGCTTTCACTCTCAATCTCACGCTCTCACGCTGCCCAAACTATTCTCAAGCCAAAAACAAGATGAACCGGTGATCGTCTTTTGTTGGTTATTTACAATGTTGAGTTGACAGCTGCTCAAGTTGTTGATCCGCTCCCTCCCCGCCTCCACCACCATCAGACCCCCCTATTAGTGCTCGGTCACTGTTCGCTTTGTGAGAGGGTTTGAAGGTCTAATTTCTAATGATTGATAGTTACACATACTTGTTGTATGTATTAGTTTAGTTTGCCCCTGGTACGTAAAAAGGATAATAATAATAGCGTTTTTTTAAATTATACTGAGTTATTCTTCTTGTCAATAACCGCTACTATTTGTTTGTTTTATGGATTTGGGCCGGCTGGGTCTAAATGCCAGGGCCGATTTGCTGTCCCAGTCCAGCCCTGCCTCTGACCCCCCTGTGGCCCCCCTGTGGCCCCCCTAACAATGATATATATATTTTTTTAAATGTATATTTTCTGGTACGCGGTTTGCCAAAAACCGCAGGATTTTGTTGCTGTAATGTGAGATTGTGCAGACACCCTTATGTAAAGTAGAGATGTAACTGTTCATGGCCTTTATTTTTATATAAATATGGTGTTAGTGCAAACATTGCACTATAACTTAAGCTGAAGCTAACAGTAATAACTATAAGATCTATCTGAAATAAATAAGTGTACTGAAACAAATACCAATAACTGTATTGCATTATTTTCTTATGCGCAATTACTGTCTAGTTCTCTTTTTCGTCCTGCATTTATTGTGCCCCCCTCAGAAAATAACTGGCCCCCCAGTGGCCCCCCCAGTCAAATTGATCTAGAACCGCCACTGCTAAACACCACTTTTTGTTTAACACGCTAACACAGTTATGTGTACTGTTATGCTGTTATGTTCAGTCATTGTTCTTATATTGAACATGAATACATTCACTTTGAAAGTAATTATGGGACGTATTTCTTTTCTTAGCAATTTTCCTTCATACTTTCTTGCCGTGAAATAGGTCTTAAATTCCATTCAAAGTGGTCTTAAAAGGTCTTACATTGGTGAAACCTGCAGGAACCCTGTCTTTGGATACTCGATTGATATTGACAAAGCGCCTCGGATAGTCTTTTTTGTCTGTAGTCATCAGGCTGAACCACCAGGTTAACAATGTAACCCAGGGGGGTCAAACTCAAACACACAGTGGGCCAAAATAAAAGAAATTGGTACTAGTCGAGGGCCGGACTGGTTCAATGTTTATTGCAAAACTTATTTACTTACAACCCAGTGTCTGTCTACACTGCCTACCTGTGTTTAAACATCTTCTTTTTTGTTTTTGTTCAGTTTTTTAATTTTTTAATTTAAGTATTCCAGTAATGTATGTTGCATGTTTTTATTTGATTGTATTTATTTGTTTAAAATGAAATGATGTAATGTCATGTGACTGTGCTGTAGTTCCTTTATACCAGATTTATGTTCGATGGTAAACAAAAGAGTATTAATATCACACGTGTTGCATGGAGTGTGATTTGCTGGAAGTTACAGACATTGCACACCTTGCACCACTTTATATGTCCACTATGTGGTGCTAGAGAAACACTATTAACAAACAGAATGTCACTAAACATCAATTGTCGACCACACATTGTTATTTTCATGATGTTTGTCACATGAGGCTGACTTCCTGTTGCCTGTAGGTGGTGTTATATCAAGCACTCAACATTGGTAGTTTGGCTGCCATCGTTATGGAATTAAAAAGGTACCGAAATTAAGTTAATATACCGGTTAATACCTGTTAGATATTGTACACTTCGCCAGGAGAGGTCGCTGTAACTGAAGCTTCGAGAAATTAACCTATTTTCGAAACAATTGTCCAAGTGGTTCAATGCTTCATTCAAAGCTAGTGATGTTATGTATTGCGCCGAGGCTTCGGAGTGTGTGTTGAGTAATCCCCGAAGCTTTTTGTGAAGCACGTACCGAGGCTTGTATCGTTTTGGGCCAGTGACGTCACCGATGACAAACGAAGCCTCGCTGCCTGTCGATACCACGTGACTGCTTCAGGAAGCGATTCAGATCGGTTGAACCACAACGCTCATAATACCCATGGATGTATAATAAGAACCATATTACCCCTCCTGTACCCGGGCCCGGTGACACGATGGAATCAAGAGAGCTCAGACCCTCACTCATATAGAGGTCGGAACATGTCATAAGTAGGCTATAAATAGATACAAGCATAAATAAATGTAGGAATAAAAACATCAATAAATACAGGAATACATATGTTGCAGTGTTTTCAGGGAGCTGTAGTGTGTGTGCTGTGGCTCAGCTGGAAAGCAGTTGACTCACGACCGCAGGGTCCCTGGTTCAACGACTGAACAATACGTATTTTTTGTTGTTTATAAAAGCTACAGCTAAATGAGATAATGTAGTTAATAAATGTATTCTTTGATATGGTTTAGCCTTTCTCAGGCTACAACATGGTTAAGTTTACGAATATTATTAATGAATATAAATCCCTCTTTGCAATGTTTACCAGCGTCCTTAGGATTTTCAATCACAATCATTCAACTGTAATAAATACAATATTGTTAACATGAAAATATGATTTTATGTTCGTTGTTTAGAGTTATTCTAAGGCTTTACTCATTGGGAACTCGGTATGAGATAGAGCACACTGTTGAGATGTCCAATCTGCCTGTTTTACACACTTTGACCAACAGGGGGGTTTGTGTTCAAATGAAGCCCATGATGAAGCCTCATGAGATGAACCCTTTTGCGAACCAATTGGCTGGAAAGCTTCAAAGCTTCATAAGGCTTCATCTCGCCATCACTATTCAAAGCTTCATTTGCCCATCACTAGCAGAACTAGGCCAGGTAACAAGGTAAAGTAAGGCAAGGCAAACAAAAAAACCTCCTTCAGAATCAAAAATCTCACAAAGACAGGCAGAAAAACCAGAACTTAAATGCACACAAGACTAATTACATGAACAAGACACAGGTGAGGAGGGAGGAGAAAACACAGGTGAACACAATCAGGTAATCAAGCAGGAGGGCACACAGAGACAGGAAGCAACAGACAACACACTTTTCAAAAGACAGATCTTGACGGGACAAAGTAAAACAGGCAAAACGCTACAGCATTTCACAAAACGCTCCAGCATTTCACAAAACGCTCCAGCATTTCAGAAAACGCAATAGCATTTCAGAAAACGCAATAGCATTTCACATTGGACGGAAAGGGTATTCCTTTAGGGAGAACACTTCTTGTTTGTGATTGGACAGAGCCAGCCAGAGAAGCACTGCTGTGATTGGTTGTTTTTGCTGCCAGCCAAGAAATGACGCTTCGTGATTAGTCAACACCATAGACTGTATATATAAATGGACGTAGTGTCCGTGACGTCACCCATAGGATTCTGCAGAGTTGCCGTGAAGCCCTTAGTAGGCGGAGTCGGCCACTAACGGCTCGACTGTGACGTCAGAGTCTAATCCCGCCTGCTCCAAATAAGCGTTATTTCTTGACTGGCAGCAAAAACAACCAATCACAGCAGTGCTTCTCTGGCTGGCTCTGTCCAATCACAAACAAGAAGTGTTCCCCCTAAGGAATACCCTTTCCGTCCATTGTGAAATGCTGTGGTGTTTTCTGAAATGCTGTGGTGTTTTGTGAAATGCTGTGGTGTCTTCCGTATTCAGTAGATCTAACAGGACATTATTTTCTGTAGCAACACCTTTTGTGTTTCACTTCCTTAGAAAATAAACTGGTCTGATGAATGATCCGATGATGAATCTCCTCACCACTTAATCAGAATCTGGCCGTCAGGTTTTTGGCACAGGAAAAATATCACGCCTTAAAGAAATGCAAAACACTTGAAAATATTTGTTATCAAATCCACACCATGTTTAAAACCAAAGATAGGATAGTTCCAGGATAACTCATCTCTAGATGAATGTGTTGACTGCTTGGCCGTGTTCTCAGAATAATTGTCATGCTAACTGTATTGACACAATTGAGATGAGTGATTTGATGTCAGAAGCTCAACTGCAGCCATTTATTAGGCCAAGTGCTGCGAAACGAAAAAGATCATCTTTGATTTAAAACCTTGAAATACAGCACCCCCATGTGGCTGTTAGACAGTGGTGAAAATAAAAATGGTAACTATATTCAGTACAGCATTATTCATAATTATTGAAGAGAAAATACTGACATTTTCAATTATTTCATAATTAGTTTTATTAACCAGACACTTCTTGAATATCCAGTCTTCCTACATGTTCATGCTTCCTTTAGATCAGGGGTTCCCAACCCCCGGAGATGTTACTGCAGGGCCGCGAAATAGCTGTGAGTTTATCGTAATATTTGCAGAATTATAAATATATAAAAATATTTTATCATAATATTTTTTCAAAAACTGTTTAATGTTCTCACCTATACCAGTGATATTATTTCATCCAGTAGCCTGGTTAAACTTTCACTAGATAACCGTTGAAAATGGCTTTTATGATGTTCCGAGGGATTCGGCGGCTCAGCCTCGTCTCAGCCTCTCGTGCGCACGAGAAAGTTACCGGTGCACCAAGTAGGAAGAGGAGCGTAGAGACAACCGTTTAATTGCAGACTGTTATGTTTATGTGGGGAAATGGCAGTGCATACATTATTTGAGATATATTTCAAACTCGGACTTCATTTTAAGGACATGTCGGCCAGGGGTGTATCTATATGTTTATTTTATTAGCTTTTCTTTTTAATGACTGATTTTAAATGCCATTTTCTTAATGTCTTTCACTTTGAATTGCCTTGTGTTGCAAAGTGCTATATAAATAAACTTGCCTTGCGTTTGTTTAAGCACTGGATTAGCATAACAGGAGAGTAAACCAGTCTGCCTTGATCTATGAATTCATGTCCGGGACTCTCACGGTATCTGCTGCCCGCAGCTGTTTGAAGGAAAGCCTCCTTCACTTCATAAAATGGCTGCAGGCAGCATCAGGAGGCAGCGCGCCGAGAGCTGTGCCTTTTTACGCACCGCCTTCGCTGTGTTTACCTTCATCAGAACAGCGAGTGACTGCAGGCTGCTACGTGTTAACCACACACACCTCTACACACATCTCTACACACATCGAACTGCCCGATTACGCCCCCTTTTATTAGTTTTATGAAGGAGATGTCCAGTTACCAAGGCGCATGATGTGTGTGTGTGTGCTCTGCTCAGTTCTGTGTTTGTGTCCGACACCGGCATTTGTTTTCAAATGACCATGAACAGTAATTTACACACATCTGGCTAACTCCATAGGTAGCCTGTATGCGGGTGTTCCCAAAATAAATTAGTTTAATCTTAATCTCGATGTACACTGTAAATCGTAATAAATTGACTTTACTTAGAAAACTTCAGGAAACCGATTGCCTCAACATTTCCAAGTAAAGTTAATCATTCATTTTTAAGTTGTTTCAACAACTTAAAAAAAGCACTGAGTTCAGGCAACTTAAATCATTACAGTAAACTTGAGTATACCCAACTCAAGATCATTCATTACGATGACTATAAAAAGTTGGTTTAGACAACTTAAATATCTGAGTTATGTTGAATTAGCACAACTCATAATAAAAACGTTACTTGTCAAAGCAGTTCACTTTACTAGGGTAATATCAGGAAACCGATTGCCTCAACATTTTCAAGTAAGCTGAACTTAAAATGTTAAGTTAATGTCTTTCATCAGAAAAATGTACACATTTATACAAAAATGTATACAAACAGAGTCCCTCTGTGTGTACTACAACGTGGCCTTTGAAAAAGAATAATAATTACAAAAAAAATCTCTTTTCCAAAAGAGAAACGGTCCCACTGCTTGGCAAGCCGATTTAGCTTTTATTCATTTCTGAAGGATATCAAAAATGCAATTCTTACTAGTAATAATTTTTATTTCTGATATCAAAAATTGAATTTTAACTAGTTAGAAAGCAAATTCTTGATATCAGAAATTAAATTGTATTATTTATTATTATTATTATTATTTGATATAGTTAGATTCCACCTTCACTCCTTTTATTTATATTAAGCCTTAAAGCTTTTGCATAAATTAGGGCGTGGTCACGTTGATGGACACGTACATGCCTCACTGTCAGCTAACAGCAACTTGTCCACTCTGCTAGGCTACAACCATAGAGGCTACAACGTTAGTTCAACCTGATCTCACCAGAATGCGTGACTCCACCACGACTCCTTAACACCACAATGCGTGGTGGACTCACGAAATTTGTTACATTTGCGTGTCGGCACCACGCAAACAAGCCCAATGTAAAGTGAATGAGGCTCCTTTGTCGTGGTGCACACACGCATTTCTACAACGTCCTTCAGGGAGCTTTTATTCTATTAAACGTTTTTAAAATATACTTTATAGCTTGTAGTAACTCGCGGGAGGCTTCTTTTATTTTATTTGTATTCATAATAATTTAAATTTTTCGTCAGAATGTATTATGGTGCATTATTTACGATTTTTTGTTCTCAAAAAACAGTGCATTGTGGGTAATACAACTGTGATTTGTATTAAATTAGTTAGTTTTTAAGGAAGGCCAGAGCTTCAGCTGTGTCAAATAGATTGTTCCCTTTAGTTAACGTATTTTAAAAGAACATTATATTCCAATTTGATCATGTCCCCTTTATTGTATTACGGAGAGCAATGTGAGCATCCATTCCCATTGGATAACGGAGGATTTTACACCCGGAAGTAAGTATTCCCCTTACTGTCGATTAATTTTACAGTGCTATCTGCACTACTCATCGACTCAAAAACACCAGATTATCCTTGTTGATTACACAACATTGATTGGTTTAAATTGTGTACAACGCTTTTGTATTTTTCCCCTTCGATTCGGAGAAACAAATATGTGTTCAGTTTAGGATGGCCGAAGACACTACACTACCCAGAATCCTCAGCTATCGTTTGGGACTCCACCATGTGCTTTGCTTGACAAACCCTGTGATTTGTCCTCAACCTCTGTGATTGGATGTTGGAGTGGCAGTTCGCGAAATGTACGCCGAGCGACAAACAGCATTTTGAAATGGAATGAAACCCATCGACGCCACACTATTCAAAACAGGAATCGAACGTCTCCTACCCCCCCCCCCTTAGGTCACAGGCTCCTCCAACAGTGCAACACAATAAAACAGATACACAGAAAAAATAGTGCAAGTCAATACAAAAAGAAAATTAGTAAAATAGTAAAAAGTGACATAGTGCAATAAGAGTCTATACAAGGGATTGGAATATGATATATTAAACAAATCATTTCTAAGTAGCAGCCAGATGAATGCTATGGATGTTATTTCAAAGTTCAGGTGTTTAATAGTTTTATGGCCTGTGGGATGAAACTGTCCCTGAGTCTGGTGGTTTTAGTCCGGATGTAAGATAAAATAAGATAAGATAAGATGGTACTTTATTGATCCCAATTTGGGACATTGTTTTTGTTGCAGCAGCATAAAAGACAAGGCATTTTACAATAAAACCACGAATAAACAAGAATAGAAAAAAAAGAAAATAGAAAATATAGGCTACGTGTTGAAATAAAAAATATACATGTAGATATTATATATGCAAATATACATATTCAAAAATATATGACAATGGAATATGGAATATCAAATATTGAACAGATTATATATGTGTACAATGTACAGCGATGTTGTATTAGAGAAACTATGGAGCAGAGAGTTCTCTTCCAGCCAGAGGGGATTTATTGTACAGAGTTATTGCAGTGGGCAGGAATGTGTTCCTGCATCGGTCCTTGTGACAGCGGAGCTGCAGCAGTCTGTTGGAGAAGGAGCTCCGTTGACTGTCCAGCTGCAGGTGGAGAGGATGGGTGGGTTATCCATCATGGACAACAGCCTGTTCAGTGTCCTCCTCTCCACCACAGCTTCAAAGGGGTCCAGCTTGATGCCGATGACAGACCCAGCTTTCCTGATCAGTTTATTGAGCCTGCTGGTGTCACCGGCTCTGATGCTGCCCCCCCAGCAGACCGCAGCAAAGAAGAGTGCACTGGCCACAACAGACTAGAAGATCTCCAGCATCTTGCTGCACACGTGGAAGGATCTCAGCTTCCTCAGAAAATAGAGTCTGTTCATCCCTTCTTGTACACAGCGTCAGTATGAGGGCTTTCTTTAAAGTTAACCTGGTATTTTTACTCCACTACATTTATTTTAGTTACTTTACAGATTCTGATTAATGATGTGAAATATAAACAACCCTTAAAGCAGACTTTAGTTACACCTGAGTAAAATCCAGGGAAGTTGATTGTCAAGTGCCAACAATCAGGAGAGATATTTGATTGGAGGACTTGCTTATCTAAAGCCAGTTGAGTAGCACTTGAAATGTTTGGCTCTATGAAACCTGATGTACTTTATGATTCTGTTTTCTTCAAGCTTGTATTTTGTTGGTCGAACGCACTTATTGTAAGTCGCTTTGGATAAAAGCGTCAGCTAAATGCAATGTAATGTAATGTAATGATTGTTGGTGCTTGAGAAGACTACATATTTATCTGCAGATCCCTATAAAGTATATACATTACTCGTTATTCTCTACAAATTAATTAGTTAATTAAAAACTGTATATAATTGCTATTTTGGACATCCCTTTTCAAGATTTCAATATTACTCTAAACGTGTAATAACGTGCTTTAACCAGTAGGTGGTTTGGGTTAAAAAGCTGTCAAGTTTACAGTGTTGACAAAATAAAATATACTGCTGTTTCTGGTTTAGTTTACGACGGATATATTTAGTTATTGTTTTGATATTTGTAACACAAAAGCGATGGAAAAACCCCACAGCAACACAGAAAAGATAGTCTTAACATGAGTAGTTAATAAAAAACAATAATATCAAACAAATTATTACTACTAACTTTATTGTGAAATTAAAACAGAACGGTAAAAGAATAGTTTCCGGTCTATTTTGAGGCCAGATCTCTGTAGATAAAGAAAGAACTACGACAGATGTGTAATATTTACAATGCATTCATGTGATGACTTTCAAAGAGTAAAGCAAGCACTGCTGAATAAAGTATGATTTATCTTTTACGAAACGTTTTTTTTCATATGGAATGCAGTTGGAGGTCAACCAATCACAGAGCTTGAGGCAACGCGGAACAATAGCTGAGGATTCTGGGTAGTGTAGTATCTTCGGCCATCTTAAACTGAACAAATCTTTGTTTCTCCGAATCGAAGGGGAAAATTACAAAAGTATTGTACACAACTTAAACCAATCAATGTTGTGTAATCAACAAGGATAATCTGGTGTTTTTGAGTTGATGAGTAGTGCAGATATCACTGTAAAATCAATCGACAGTAAGGATAATACTTACTTCCGGGGTAAAATTCTCCGTTATCCAATGGGAATGGATGCTCACATTGCTCTCCGTAATACAATAAAGGGGACATGATCAAATTGGAATATAATGTTCTTTTAAAAAACGTTAACTAAAGGGAACAATCTATTGGACACAGCTGAAGCTCTGGCCTTCCTTAAAAACGAACTAATGTAATAAAAATCACAGCTGCATTACCCACAATGCACTGTTTTTTTAGAACAAAAAATCGTAACTAATGCACCATAATACATTCTGATGAAAAATAAAAATTATTATGAATACAAATAAAATAAAAGAAGCCTCCCGTGAGTTACTACAAGCTATAAAGTATATTTTAAAAACGTTTTATAGAATAAAAGCTCCCTGAAGGACGTTGTAGAAATGCGTGTGTGCACCACGACAAAGGAGCCTCATTCACTTTACATTGGGGTTGTTTGCGTGGTGCCGACACGCAAATGTAACAAAGTTCGTGAGTCCACCACGCATTTTGGTGTTAAGGAGTCGTGGTGGAGTCACACATTCTGGTGAGATCAGGTTGCGTTAGTTAGTCGTAGTACTGTACTTGACCCTTTAGCTTTAATAATAATAATAATATATTTAATTTATATAGCGCTTCTCATCTGCCAAGACAAATCTCGAAGTGCTTCACAACAAGGGATACTGACTTTAGCCGTGTTCGTGGTGATTGTGCCTTTTAGGGAATATTGTTACAAATACCAGACAATTAAAATGTCGTGCTGTGCGCTTGAATATACTAACAGAACTTCCAAGAAGTCTAAAATGGCGGGATTAGACTCTGACGTCACAGTTGAGCCGTTAGTGGCCGACTCCGCCTACTAAGGGCTTCACGGCAACTCTGCAGAATCCTATGGGTGACGTCACGGACACTACGTCCATTTATATATACAGTCTATGGCAGAGATGTTCACAAGTCTTTTTTTGCAAGTCCAAGTCAAGTCTCAAGTCTTTGGTCACGAGTCCAAGTCAAGTCTCAAGTCTCTAAAAAAATAAAAGTCTCAAGTCTCTTCTGGTTGTAATAAGCCTTCTATTGTCTGCTGCTATCCAGTCTGTTAAGAATACTGCACAGCTATATCTAAGACATTCAAAGCATGTACTGTGTTATTATCACTCCTATATCTATTAGCATACAGTATCAGTACTGATTAGTTGTTTGTTATATGATCACTTTAAACAGGCTATTGCAATGCAATATGAGGAAAAACATCACACTTTAGCTAAATGCAAACAACTTATAAGCAAAACACTTCAGAATCAGAAATCAGTATCACAGATACTTTATTAATCCCCCGCAGGGAAACTGTTAAAAGTACTTAAAAGCGGGTAATGATTAACGTTACCGACCTTTTTTATGTCATGTCAAGAGTTGGATGTCAACGCCACTCAACTCAAAGAAGTGTGACAAGCAATTCACTCATCTTTTCAAATATTCAGTTACAAAGCTAGCAGCAAGCTAAGCTAACATTACAGCTGATGCTGAGCTAAACATGTTTGCTAACCGTCCATATGCGTTAATGTGACTGACCTCTCCGGGTGAGTTTTCAAGTGCCGGATGAAATTCGACGTTGTTGCGCCAGCATCCTTGATTTTGATATTGCAGACTTTGCAGTGTGCGCTTCTTTTGTTGGTGCCGCCGGCGTTTTGTTCGAAGTTTTTGTAGTTGAACCTAATTACAAGCGGTACAGCCGCAGGTGTGCCGCCGGTCGCTATTCTGTTACTACGAGGTAGTAACAGAGGCGCGCACGTCTGCGTAATGAGCCCGGCTAAAGTAACTGGATGGCCTACCTGCCTGTCAGCCTTCCATCTGGGCACAAACTTATCTCGTGCCCTCATTGGTCATGTGCGCGTTCGTGTGTGTTGGAGGAGGGGCTCTGTAAGGAAGTAGCAGCCTCTAGCAGATTATCTCCGGTTGTGTATTTTCAAATTCTAGCGATCTCGAGCCGGTTTCTCTCAAATGTACCTACCCCACCTTTAATACGCCAAAAATAGAAAACACAATGATTGTTCACGAGTCCCAACACACGAGTCCAAGTCGAGTCTGAAGTCTTTTGGTCACGAGTCCAAGTCAAGTCTGAAGTCTCTGTGTGTGCGACTTAAGTGCGACTCGAGTCCGAGTCGCAGACTCGAGTCGCCATCTCTGGTCTATGGTGCTAACAGGAAATGCAGCAGTTGCTAAATGTGTCAACCGTTAACGAACATGCTGCTTTTGCTTTTACACAAGTTGTCTTCAAATACATTTATTTAACCGGAATTAATTCCACGCCATATGCCTACATGACGGGCTAACTTTATTAGCTTTAAAGTTAGCTCTTAAGCCTTACCACGATTTTTACTTAAACACGGTTCAAGTCGGTGTTCATCTGACGAAAGAGGATGACTCATTACAACAAATAACGATGGCTAACCCTGAATGATTTTGGCTAACTTCCCAACTCTGTAGCACAATATTGTTTGTTTAAACCATAGACTGGGTTAAAACTTACCTTCACATGTCCTCAGACTCTCGACAATGATTTCTTCCCGCTTCGTTCCATGACCCATGACGTCGGTCTGACGTCTCTGTGGCAAACTGCGCATGCGTAGTCGCCCACGTGTGTTCAAAGAGAGCTGCTCACTCGTACTTTAAAGTAACGGTTACTTCAAGCTGATAAGTTAAATAACTTCTCTCACAAGAAAGTAGTTTTAACTTGTTGTATTGAGTTAAGTTAACAAATAATGTAGATATCAGTTGATGTCACTATTTTGTTTAAGTAAGGGAAACTATTACAATTTACAGTGTGCCGGTCCTTGGCACAATAAAGGTTGGGAACCCCTGCTTTATTGGCAACATGACATGTTTATGTTTTATGACGTGAGTTTATTTCTGGCTATTAATCACACCTACTAATTGACCTATCAGGAGCTTTAGAGTCTTTGTAGTTGAACCCCCATGCTTGGATCAAGCTGGATCAGCAAGGTCTGACTTCTACTAACTTCTGGTGAACCTGGTTTAATAAACCAGCTGTTTTAAGGTACATGTCTGTCATGAGGCGTGGCGCTAACTGAGTGTGAGGCAGTTGTGCAGTCTTACCTAAAAGCAGGAGAGGACGACGTGCAGTTGTTTTCGGTTCTCCCAATCCAAATGGGTGGGATGGTTTTATTTTGAGAAATGGTTCACAAATATACAGGGTTTATAATGTATGCCTTTATTCTATATTCTCGTTACAATGTGACAAATATTCCTTATGATTTAGGACTTCCCTCCAAGGTCATCATTTATTCTCATATTTATTTTACATCTTCCGGTCCGTTACCAAGGGTTGTATGTAGTCTTATGTGTGCCAAATAAAACATGACAACACACATCATTCAGTTAAAGGTGGGGTAGGTAATTTTGGAGAAACCGGCTCCAGTGCGCTAGAATTTGAAAATACACAACCGGAAAATATCTGCCACTTCCTTACAGAGCCCCTCCTCCAACACACACGGACGCGCACATGACCACTGAGGGCACGAGATAAGTTTGTGCCCAGATGGAAGGCTGACAGGCAGGTAGGCCATCCAGTTACTTTAGCCGGCTCAGATGATTGGTCGTGCTTTTTACAGCGCCACGGCTTCAACAGATGATATTTATTAATGGATTTGTTGTGAAAGCACTTCAGATATTCATTGCTATCGGGATGTTAAGAGCATTCCATGGAATATAACAACAAGTGTACCTCGAGCCGGTTTCTCAAACTTACCTACCCCACCTTTAATACCAATTAGTTAGACACCACTTAAATACCTTTTTACTTGAAAATCCCACAAGGT
>NW_027263230.1:44828-103426 GCF_902827115.2 Pseudochaenichthys georgianus
AAATGTAGGAAGGTTGAAGACCAGACGAGCCGCTGCATTCTGGATGAGCTGCAGAGGACGGATGGCACATGCAGGTAGACCAGCCAGGAGGGAGTTGCAGTAGTCTAGGCGTGAGATGACGAGAGCCTGGACCAGAACCTGCGTGACTTTCTGGGTCAGCTGGGGACGCATCCTCCTGATGTTGTAAAGCGTGTATCTGCAGCAGCGGGTTGCAGCAGCGATGTTTGCAGTGAAGGACAGGTTGTTATCTAGGGTCACACCCAGATTCCTTGCAGTCTGAGTCAGGGAAACAACAGAGGTGCCGATGTTGATAGTCAGGTCAAGAGTGGGACAATCTTTTCCTGGAAGGAAAAGCAGTTCAGTCTTGTCAAGGTTGAGCTTGAGGTGATGAGCAGACATCCACTGAGAGATGTCTGCTAGACAAGCAGAGATGCGTGCGACGACCTGGGTCTCTGAGCGGGGAAAGGACAGAATGAATTGGGTGTCATCAGCGTAGCAGTGGTATGAAAAACCATGCGGGCTAATGACTGATCCGAGCGAGTTTGTGTACAGGAGAAGAGGAGGGGACCAAGAACAGAGCCCTGAGGGACCCCTGTAGTTAATTGACAAGGGTCGGACTCGGACCCTCTCCAAGTTACCCTGTAGGTGCGGTCTTTGAGGTATGAGGTGAGGAGGGAAAGTGCAGAGCCTGAAACTCCAAGTTCTTGGAGAGTGTGAAGGAGGATCTGATGATTCACCGTGTCGAATGCAGCAGACAGGTCCAACAGGATGATGACAGAGGAGAGGGAGGCTGCTTTGGCAGTGTGCAGTTCCTCAGAGACAGTAAGGAGGGCAGTTTTCTATGGAGTGACCTGCCTTGAAACCAGACTGGTGCGGATCCAGAAGGTTGTTCTGATGGAGATAACAGGAGAGTTGTTTAAAGACAGCACGTTCAAGTGTTGTAGACAGGAACGGGAGGAGAGGGACAGGCCTGTAGTTTATAACATCAGACGGGTTGAGAGTGGGTTTCTTTAGGAGAGGGTTTACTCTCGCCTCCTTGAGACTGTTTGGAAAGTGACCAGAAGTTAGAGAAGTGTTGATGAAATGGGTGAGAAACGGTAGAATATCAGGAGCGATAGTCTGAAGGAGGTTTGAAGGGATAGGGTCCAGAGGACAGGTGGTAGGGCGGGCAGAGGTAATGAGGGTAATAACCTCACTTGGAGAGAGAGGGGAAAAGGAGGTCAGTGTGTGGGTGAAAGGAGGGTCTGGTGACCCAGCGGTGAGTAAAGGTGAGTCAGAAAAAGAAGAGTGAATATCATCAACCTTTTTTTGAAAGTGGTTAACAAAGTCGCTTGACAGAAGTGAGGAGGGGGAGGGGCTTTGGGGGGGTCCAAGAGGGTGGAAAAGATTGAAAATAGTTTTTTGGGATTGGAATAGGAAGATTGGATCTTCGCTTGAAAGAAAGTGCTTTTTGCCTGAGAGATCGAAGCAGAGAAAGAGGAGAGGAGAGCCTGATAGGTTAGGAGGTCGTCATGGTGTTTGGATTTCCACCGTTTCCGCTCTGCTGCCCGAAGGACGGTTCTATTAGCACGCAGTGCGTCATTTAGCCAGGGAGCAGGAGGGGACTGACGAGCCTGCCGAGATGTGAGAGGACAGAGAGAGTCCAGAGAGGATGAAAGAGTAGAGAGGAGAGTTTCTACAGCAGAGTTTGGAGGCAGGAGTTGGAACGAGTCAGAGGAAGGGAGGGCTGAGAGCACCGATGAGGCAAAGGTAGAGGGGGAGAGGGAACGAAGGTTACGGCGGACAGGTGCAGGATGAGAAGAGATTAGTTTGTTATGTTTGGAAAGGGGTAGAGAGAATGAAATGAAGAAGTGATCGGATGTGTGGAGCGGGTTTACAGAAAGGTTAGAAGTAGCGCAGTTCCTTGAGAATATGAGATCAAGGACATTGCCAGCTTTATGAGTTGGTGGGGACGGAGACAGTGAGAAGGCAAAGGTGGTTAACACAGATGTTAGTTCGTCTATCTTCCCCGTCTGGAGGTTGAAGTCTCCGAGAAGTACAGCGGGAGGGCCAGTTTCAGGGATGTGTGAGAGGAGATGATCTAATTCCTCCAAGAAGTCCCCCAAGGCGCCTGGTGGACGGTAGAGAACAACAATGGTTAATTGTATAGGATGAGTTACTATGACGGCATGGAATTCAAAGGTGGAAGGAGTGAAGTTAGGTAGCTTGAAGAGGGAAAAGCTCCATTTGGGAGAGAGCAGGAGACCAGTGCCCCCTCCTCTGCCAGTGGGTCTGGGTGTATGGGAGAAGGAATATGCTGTGGAGAGAGCTGCTGGGGTGGATGTGTTGGATGGAGTAATCCAGGTCTCAGTGAGAGCAAGGAAATCCAGGGTCTGCAGGGAGGCGTAGCCAGAGATGAAGTCAGCCTTAGGAACAGCTGACTGGCAGTTCCACAGGCCGCCTGAAACTAGATGTTGGATGTCAGTGGAGCACGTGGGATAGACGAGAGCAGGCCGGTTATAGCGATTAGGAGATACACTGGGCCAGTGATAATTGCGAGAAGACACATGAACAGGAATGGAGAAAATACACATGATTATAGCCTGAGGGGCTAAAAACCAAAGAAAATGTAATACTAGAGATACTTAGCTCAATCAAAGTAGGATTTGCCTCCTCTTTGCCTCCCTCGTGACTCCCGCAGGACTCAAATGTCTTTGTCAGTCTTCGTCTGAAGCTGACGCTCCAGGAAAGAGCTACCTAAAATGGACGGCTGTGGGGCCACGCCCCTCTAATTAGTTAACGCTCTTCAGCTGATGGGCGACAGCAGAGTCTTCCTGCCTATTGTAATGCAGGGTTGAGACGAGTGACCCACTGAGACCTGTGTAACAGGTTCAGTTGAGCAGATCTGAGATTTAAAATCTCTCAAAAGCGCAGTTTCAGCTACAATAACTACAGAACAATTAGAGTAGAATAAATGAAACAGAGAAGTCTATTTAAACAAGAATATAACTTACAGTGATTGCTGAGTAAATAGGTAGTAAATAGGTAGTGTCGTCACCCGGTCTAGATGCACACTATTACGAGTACATACTTTCATAGGGGGAAAGTAGAAGGTCAATGATAGAAATATAGAATAGAAAATATCAAGAAGATACTGTAAGGGATCTCTACAATAGAACAGTTCAGTGCAGGACGTCCAAATATATTAATATGAGGATGTGCAAAACAGACAAACTAATTAGGCTTTATTTAAACATTAAATAATACTTTAGGTTAAGGTCTTCTTTTGAATAAGAAAAAAGCTTTGGGGGTATCTATCTACAGATAAATATTAAGCCTGACAAAGTACTTAACGTCTAATATATTGCATAATTTGTTTTGGGACTTGACAATCAACTTTCCTGCAAAGTTAACTATGTTGAAGCACTTATTTTAACTGATATTATACATATTAATTATACTCTTATAAGATGTATGTAGATAGAATAAGAAATGTGCAGAATAGGACAGTTTAATGGTGGAGGTACACCATAGGCTCAGGTTTGGGAAGGCTAAATAACAGTTTTTTACCTGACGCTGCCCGCCTCCGGCGTCTATAGAAAAGAGATCAACTTGAACTCAGTGAAAGCACCGCCTGCTGACCAATCAGAGCTCAGTGTGCGGGGTTTAAATCTATCAAGTCATATTACAGGATAAAGGAAATACAGTTTAAACTGCCGTATGCAGGGAAGACGCTGACATGTCGCACTTATCATTCATATCACACTGATATCACATCATCAATCAGATCATCGATCATAATGTATCATATATCTCCTTATCTGAGTCAGCTGAGCCGTATCTGGCCGTGCAACACTCACAGTGTCACAGACTGTAAGCAGAAGTGTTATTTTAAGCAACTCATTAGGTTGACGAAACACTCAACTCAAATGTCATTAAAGTCAGATCCCCTCGTGTCTTGGACGGGGCAGTGATATCATAAAACTGTTGTATGCTTTCAAACACTCTGTAGTTATTTTATTTTTTAACCAGTTGTTCTGTATTCTCCTTGCAGGTGCAACTATGTGGCTTGTATCCTGGATTATATGTTTAAGTCATGGATGTTTAAAGTTCATATTTGTCTAATATTAGTTTACTTTTCATTAATGAAGTATGACGCGAGTTGATAACCGGCGTCGTAGGACCGCTTAGTGAGATCTCGTTTGTTAGGGTTAGTTAAGATAACTCAAACATATCCAGGGTCTGTTGAACTGGCTTCGTAGTACAGTTTACTGGTGGCAGCATAGCAGCGCTAATGTCAAAGACACAAACATTATATTTTTATTTTACCAGGATGCAGTGACACAAATATTTGGGAAGCCTTCCCTAGCCTACAGCACCCGCCGCCCCTGAGGTACACACATATTGATAGATGTCTTGTAATGCACTGTTGAGGAACCTGCGACCCAAGTTTTTCATCTCCGACCTTGTCAGGTATTGAACATCCAAAAAATAAAGGACACAGAATTATTAAATATAAAACACAGAATTTGTGTGATTATACTAAATGATTTACAAATCAACATCACTCCATAAATGTACAACTGTCATGCTGCTCGGCGTAACCGTGGCGCTCTGCCACTCAAACATCCAATCACAGAGCAGGAGGACTAATCACAGGGTTTGTAAAGCAAAGCGGAGAGAATACTTACTTCCGGGTGTAAAATTCTCGAAAGCAACTACTATGAGCTGCTCCGACCCTCGGTCCTGACGGACTCCAAAACTCCGACATTATACAATCAAACAAATAAATAAACACAAGGATATTTGTGTCTTATTGTTGAGTAAATAACAGTGTGTGGTTTAGAAGGAACACAAAATTAGAAAGAAAAAACGATGAAACAATCCAGATTTCAGTTTTCTGAGCCCCTACTCTCCCCATAACTGACGGCAACAAAAGTCCGAAATGATTCAATTAAAAATAAATAAGTAAAAACAATAAGTGTGGAAGTTACAGTCCGACACCGGCATTTGTTTTCAAATGACCATGAACAGTAATTTACACACATCTGGCTAACTCCATAAGTAGCCTGTATGCGTGTGTTCCCAAAATAAATTAGTTTAATCTTAATCTCGATGTAGTGCTAAATGCTGTCGGACGTGCACCGGAACGAACGTCACTATCATAATATCTCCTGAAAACAAATGCCAGTCACACACGCACGCACACACACACACACCTCCTTCATAATACGCCTTCTCCTCGCTTTCCCATCACTGGATTATCCGTAAATCATACAAACAAATCCAAAACGTTGATTTATCTGTTTTCCCGTTTTGGTTTAAAAACTGAATAGCGTCGGTTTTTTGGTTTTCCGTTTTTCCGAAAAATCAAAAAACGACACCGGTTCTTTTTTAAACCTTGTTAATATGTTTTGGATTGTTCTAGTATTTGTTCAGGCTGTTACATAGGCAGGGCCGGCCCTGACCAATTTGCCGCCCTAGGCAAGATTTTAGCTTTTTTTTAATATTGAAGTTGAAAGCATCAATCTGGTGCACTTTGAGAGCAACATTAGGAGATCTATGGATACATCTCTCAACACCCATATGAAACAGAACTGTAAGCAGATTTTCTTTTTCTTTATGGATATTTTACAAATCACTCCCCTTTCAAACTCTATTCTTGTTTATTAATAACAACTTTTTTGTACTGTCAGTATTTTATACCTGTTTTTCACCTGTTCTCTTATTTTTTTATAACTATAATGATCATATAAAGGTGTGCCTTTACCTCACTGAGCTGAGGTTATCAGAGCCTCTCAGTCTTTCAGGAGAGATCTCTCTAACGCTCTCCCCCTCGCGGCCGCTTACACAGTAAATTCCAATGTTAATAAAAGCACACAGAAGCTGTGTACGTTTTTTGGGAGTTTGATTTATTTCAAATGAATACAAATACAACATTAAACCTATAATTGCACACTAAAACCATTATTTCAAAGAAAGAACAATTTCACATAAACCTCTGGTTTTTACTGGGACTGGGGCAGTTCAACTTGATTTGGGGGGGGGGGGGTGCCATAGTTTATGGGCGCTGTACGCAATATATTCGTAGTTCTGTTAGTATAAGATAATAAGATGTACTTTGTTGATCCAAAATCAGGAAATCGTGTTGTTATGAAATTTAAAAAATATATTTTTTTAATTTCTAACTTTTTTTTTTTCGGCGACCCCTATGGGTCCCTTAGCATTCGCCTATATTACCTATGCCGAGGGCCGGCCCTGTACATAGGCTACAATTAGCCTCTGTTACTACCTGCTGGTGAGTAAATATTAAAATCAGTTAAAATTGACAACCGGTCCGCGATATTTTTGTATCTGCCGGTCCTTGGCACAATAAAGGTTGGGAACCCCTGCTTTATTGGCAACATGACATGTTTATGTTTTATGACGTGAGTTTATTTCTGGCTATTAATCACACCTACTAATTGACCTATCAGGAGCTTTAGAGTCTTTGTAGTTGAACCCCCATGCTTGGATCAAGCTGGATCAGCAAGGTCTGACTTCTACTAACTTCTGGTGAACCTGGTTTAATAAACCAGCTGTTTTAAGGTACATGTCTGTCATGAGGCGTGGCGCTAACTGAGTGTGAGGCAGTTGTGCAGTCTTACCTAAAAGCAGGAGAGGACGACGTGCAGTTGTTTTCGGTTCTCCCAATCCAAATGGGTGGGATGGTTTTATTTTGAGAAATGGTTCACAAATATACAGGGTTTATAATGTATGCCTTTATTCTATATTCTCGTTACAATGTGACAAATATTCCTTATGATTTAGGACTTCCCTCCAAGGTCATCATTTATTCTCATATTTATTTTACATCTTCCGGTCCGTTACCAAGGGTTGTATGTAGTCTTATGTGTGCCAAATAAAACATGACAACACACATCATTCAGTTAAAGGTGGGGTAGGTAATTTTGGAGAAACCGGCTCCAGTGCGCTAGAATTTGAAAATACACAACCGGAAAATATCTGCCACTTCCTTACAGAGCCCCTCCTCCAACACACACGGACGCGCACATGACCACTGAGGGCACGAGATAAGTTTGTGCCCAGATGGAAGGCTGACAGGCAGGTAGGCCATCCAGTTACTTTAGCCGGCTCAGATGATTGGTCGTGCTTTTTACAGCGCCACGGCTTCAACAGATGATATTTATTAATGGATTTGTTGTGAAAGCACTTCAGATATTCATTGCTATCGGGATGTTAAGAGCATTCCATGGAATATAACAACAAGTGTACCTCGAGCCGGTTTCTCAAACTTACCTACCCCACCTTTAATACCAATTAGTTAGACACCACTTAAATACCTTTTTACTTGAAAATCCCACAAGGTTATTAACACAACTTGATTAACCAATATTACTTTAAGTCACTCTAAACAAGAACATCCAAAAAGTGAGGATAAGGATGTGCAAAGAATCAGACAGTCAAAGGTTTGGTAGATCTGCTGCAGTCCAGCAGCAGAAGGTCAGAGGCTCTCTCGTGCAAACCAGCTGACGTTAGTTATTCTTTTAAAAATAAATGACTTCTCAGTCTCTCTTCTGGCCTTTTCTTCCTCCTCTTTTCTAATTCTCCTTTTTTCCTCCTTAATCTCCCTATCACGACCTTCTATTATCTCATAGAACTTCTCCTTATCAGCTTTCAACTCCTTCATTCTATCCTCGTACAGTTTTGCTATTTTGTTTTCCAGTGCCTCCATCCGTTTGCATATTTCCTCTTCTCTCTTTGTAAGGATTCTCCGTGTTTCCGCCTCTATGAACCTCTCTGCCTTCTGGAACATGTCATTGGTGTAATGGCTTCCTCCGTTCTTCTCTGCTATATTTCTGATCTTGCCGAGCAGCCCTCTGACCTGAGAACGATCCTCCTCCTCATTATTGAAGACGTGGTACTGGCCGTGACATTTCCCCACAAGTTCCTGCAGATCTTCACTTTCCTTCAGGAACTCTTCGATAGGTTTCCCTTTGAGCAGGTCACCGTGGGTAAAGAGAACCATGCTGTATCTGTCTGCATCTTTTCCAAAGACTTCCTGAATCTTCTGCACCGTCTGCTTTTCTTCATCGTTGAATCTGCCCAGTCTGATGACGACCAGGAAGACGTGGGGTCCAGGAGAAGCATATTTAATGCTCTGGTTAATACTGCCTCTGGTCTTCTCTTCATCAACCTTGGTGTCAAACAGACCCGGAGTGTCAATGACAGCAACTCTCTGTTCCTCCACTTCACCAAAGGCCTTCGCACAGGTAACCGTCAGAGAATCAGCAGAGAACTTTGATTCAAAGAACTCTTTTCCCAGAATGGTGTTTCCTGTGGCGCTCTTCCCAACTCCGGTCTTCCCCACCATCACAATCCGGAGCTCAGCATTATTGTGTGTGTTCGATTCTGATGGGGGAAAACACAACATATATTTTAAGTGCTTTTAGTACTCATATCTTAAGTTAATGATAACAATGGCAAGTGGGAAGAAGCTGTTCTGTTTTCTCCTAGTTGTACAGGTGACTGCATGTTGGTCCGTTAAAAACATTTAAGACTGTAAGTTGCATCATTTGGCTAGCCCTTAATATTATTATTTGTTCTTAAATGTAGAATATGTAATTTGTCCCTGGGGTCTCTCAATCTAAACATTACCAAAAGAAGGAGTTTAGTGGCGTTATAAATAAAATCAGTAAAATACTGAATAACGACTGACAGTGGAGGCTTTAAGCCGATGCTTCCACCAACGTATGGTACACTTGTTCCTCTGATACTATCCAGTTCGTACGTTATCAAAGGATCTGTTTCTCCTAGTGGAAGCAGGAAGGTGGGTCTTTGAGCCAAAGGCTAAGCTCTGCATGTTTCCCGGCGTCTGATTACTAAAGGTTTGAAGTTAAAAAGGCACATACGATCATTCATATTTCATTCTAAAAAACAGTAAATGAAAGGGACTGCAATCCTTTGGTGAGGAGCTAGGAGGAACCCTCAGGAGCATTTTTGCATTTATTCGAGTAAAAAGTGTTTTGATGCTGTTGGAATGATTTCAGATTTGATGTGAATAGAGAAATAAAACAGGCTTTTAATGCTGACAGAGCCTATACCGATTAGACTGGTTTTAATAAAGGACTTGCTGAAAAGTAAACAGGAGAAATATCACAGATCATGAATAGAACAATTACTTCTACTGTATGAAGACAATTGTTTGTGCTCTTTTTTGTTGACATCTACATTTGAAACATACCTTTAACTAGATCTTAAATCAGAAGACAAATGTATACAATACATTAGAGCAGGGGTCGGCAACAGGCGGACCGCGGTCCGGATCCGGACCCAGACGCTGACCTATACGGACCCGGAGCTATAATCAATACATTAATAGGGGATTTTTCGGCGCCTCCCGCTTTTTTAGCGCTGATTTGGGTGACTTGTGTAATTCATGGAGAACCGAAGAGTTTTCGTTTTGAGGGTGGGGGGGGGGGGGGGGGGGGAGTCCGTCCGTCCGTCCGTCATTCTGACTGACGGACAACTTCTCACTTCAAAAAAGAATAAGAAATCTAGACCGCAAAAATAATTAAACAAGCGAGTACCTGTTTTTCCTGGCCAAGGACAGGTTCCTTGAACACAACACGAGCGTAACGTGTCTTCACGTGGTATATGTTTCGTCTGAAAGGAGTGCTGACAGAGAGCACCGGAACGCCGCTCCAGCCCTTAAAATATTGCAATACCCATAAGGAGCCGTACACATGCCGCAGTGTTTGCGTGGCTGTGTCTTTAGTTGTAAGCACAGTGGCGATCTGTTGTTATTAGCATCTGGTTAGCTAGCTATGCTAACGAATTTAAAGCGCTTTTCTACAACCAGGTGGAAGAGAGCTCTCTCCTGAGAGGCTCAAATAACCTCAGCTCAGTGAGGTTAAGGCACACCTTGATATGATCATTATAGTTATTAATGAGACTAAATGAAAAACAGGTATAAAATACTATATGACAGTAACAAAAAAGTTGTTAAAAATAACAATAATAGAGTTTAAAAGGGGAGTGATTTGTAAAATATCCAAAAAGAAAAATATGCTTACAGTTCTGTTTCATATGGGTGTTGAGAGATGGATCCATAGATCTCTTAATGTTGCTCTCAAAGTGCACCAGATTGATGCTTTTAACTTCAACATTTAAAAAAAAAAAAAAATAATCTTCCCGGGGGAGCATACACCCGGACCCCCCTAGAGGAGGTTAGGTCCCCCCCCACTTAAATCATGTTCACATGGATAGGATACTAAATACATTTGCCCACATCTTGTGTCCATATCTGTGTTGGTGGTCATGTCACACCGTGCACGTGCATGCATGCGTGAGTCATGGTGAGATATCTGGATTCAGAGGTTGCTTTTTCTTTGCACAGCATGAAAGAAAGGCCAAATTAATGGGCTGTGATTTTAGTTTTTTCAAGCAGAGGTTGAGTTCAATAATTTGTACGACCCTCGGAGGATGTTGTAAAAATTGAAATGAAAAAGGTTCCCCACCCCTGCTGTAAATAATCATAAAAACCCTTGATTTTTAACTTAACATCTCTGTCTCCTATTGATCTGAGTATATTATAAAGAATAGCCAGTTCATTGAAGTATTATAGCGCAGGCCTTTGTCAGATGGTATATTACGCTGTTTTTTTTCTACTTCGAATAGTTCTCTCTTTTTTCACCATACCTGTGTTTCATCCCTGTAACCAATGAGCACCTGCATGTGTGAGAGAATGGCCCTGACACCATTTCAGCCCAGATCTAAACTCCTGGCAGGACAAGCTCAAGCTCAATTCTCTCACTGAACAGAACAAAGTGAGTGAGGGACAGAAAGAGAAACTGTTCAGTTGTTATGATGTAAAGACTGATATGTTCTATAATCGTCTGAAACTGTTAAGTCATGATGTGAAACAGTTAACAAAGAGAAAGGGAAACTCAAGCTGCTGCTACACTTTATTTTATTTATCTAAAATTAAGCACTTTTAAGATGCACACATTTTCAAAAGATATTTTATTTATTTTCTCTATTTTATTTTTAAATGCAGCCCGAGAGGAACATTACACATATCCACAGTATTTAAGTAATGTTAATTGACAATAAATTGTTGTTTTTGAATTGTACTTTCTTTATTTGATTGGCAGTCAGTTGTTGATGACATGCAGACGTTGATAAAGCTACAGGTCACTTCAATTTATATCACACTAATTCATAAGGCAACTTAGACATTTTGATGTTCCGGACCTTTGCATGGGGACATTTTCTCTAACTGGACCTCGTTGAATTTTAGTTGAAGACCCCTGCATTAGAGTGATGATCTTGAGTTTAACCTCTCATCAGTGTTCACTCCGGTGTGAAACTGCAGTAAGTATCAGATCAGCTGCAGCGTTCAATCAGTAACTGATATACAACAAGAGCAATCAAACTGGAGTAGTGCTCCAGTGCTGCCATACTGCCCGCCCAGCAGAACCTTCTCAGATGAAGTTCACAAGGCATTTGGTTTTAAAAAATAATTCTGAAAGATCCACCCCGTGCCGATAAAACAACAATCAACAGCATGAATACAGTTTAGTAACTTACCATTTGGGGCATGTGTGCTGGCCATAGTCCTCTGGAGGGAGGAGCTGGTCTGCTGCTCAGCTGAGGAAGTGAAGTTAGTCTGCAACAACACCTCCTTAAATACAGACTTCATGCAGCTAACCACACGCACGCACGCACGCACGCACGCACGCACGCACGCACGCACGCACGCACGCACGCACGCACACACACACACACACACACACACACACACACACACACACACACACACACACACACACACACACACACACACACACACACACACACTGCTGACATCACAGTCTGAAGTCCAGCTCCAGTGGGATGATTCATAGATTAAAAAGTATCAAATCCTTACTTGGCTTTTTTTATTGAACAGACTATATATTTTAAATGTAAGAGGCATGAATATTCACCTATTTCAAGAGTGACATTTTAAGTGGACTGCATTTATATAGCGCTTGTCCAGTCTTTGGGAGCCCTCAATGTGCTTTACATATTCAAGTCAGCTTTCACACATTCAACGCTTTATTCGTCCCAGATTTGAATATTATTTAATTCACAGCAGCAGTGTTGTCAAGCATTTGTTGTCACGAGTTAAACATATTTAAAATATACAATGAGACGGCAAGTTCCTAAATATTCACAATGGAAAGGACATATATCACTAGAGTATATACATAATATATAATATAATGAAAATATGGAATACTATGAGTACTTTACAATATACAGTCTCACTAACGTACAGGAATATATATAAATATACTACAGGCACATATCGGTATTGGATTATATATGCATACATTTAAACGGACCATCTCTATGTTTTTACTGCCATCTTTTCCCCACTAGGTTTCACATTCATATTATATAATTGTGTTTCACCTTTTCTTCAATGATTGACTGAAATGATTCTAACCCTTGAAAGTTCCATATAATTTCATTGATTGCTTTTAGATACCTGCCCTCAGTAAACGCTGCTCCACCCTCCCTTCAGCATTTATAAGAAATGCCTTCTGTTCTTCTAAATGCCACAGAAACCTGCTGACTGTGGTCAGCACTATGAACTCTAGCTCTCAGTCTCAGTTCATAACAGGATGTCAGGTTATGCTGCAATCACAAGCTTGGAAACTTTCAAAACCTTCATCAGGGCTTTGAAATGAAACACTTGTTCTGCTACAGCAGCCTGAACGTTGTCAAAGTGTTTTCAAAAGAAACATGGACAGGCTGATTCAGCATACAACATAATGGTGATTAAACTGACCATCTTCATTTTTTACTGCCATTTATTTCCCCTCTAGCTTTTTTACAGATAGATGATATGATTGTATTTCACCTCTTATTCAATGATTGACTGAAATGATTCTAACCCTAGAAAGTCCCATATCATTTGATTGATTGCATCTAGATAACTGCCCTCAGTAAACCCTGCTCACCCATGCTGAAGCATTCTTCTAAATGCCACAAAAACTCAGGCGCCCAGAGTTGAAAACTTTTGGAACGGAGCAACGCGCTCCGCTTTTCATGTGACGAGCAACAACCAATCACAGCAGAGAGATATCTTCATTTCCATAAACATAAGTGTGCAGAAAAGATGGAGGGGAAGTTAATTTAAGTACATTTCAGCGCAGGTTTATCGTTAACCTGACTTTTTGATCTGTCACACACACACACATGCACGCACACCACACACTCACGCACACACCCTCTCTCACACACACACACACACACACACACACACACACACACACACACACACACACACACACACACACACACACACACACACACACACACACACACACACACACACACACACACACACACACACACACACACACACACACACACACACACACAAATGCACGGACACCACACACACCCTCTCACGTACACACCCTCACACACACACACACACACACACACACACACACACACACACACACACACACACACACACACACACACACACACACACACACACACACACACACACACACACACACACACACACACACACACACACACACACACACACACACACACACACACCACACACACCCTCACACACACAAATGCACGGACACCACACACACACACACACACCCTCACACTCACACACACGCAATTTGAATTTCAGCGCGTCATGTTGAAGGAAATCTCATTTCTCTAAATGCACTTCGAGGACCGAGGACCAAGCGTCGAGGAGGCTCTCTGGAGGAGCTATAACCGAGGATACACTGATGGGTCCTCCATGGTCCTCCACGGCTCCTTCGTGGATGCATTTCCGGCAACAGAGATGTTTCAAAGAGTCGTGACGCACGGCCGGACTTATCTCAGCCAATGACAGCTCTGCATGCATCCCCTGGATATTATTTTATTAACTGCTTTCCAGAGAGAACAGCTGTGAGGTCCGTGCAGAAAGCAGAGCAGTGTGTATAATATATATCACTCAGTAGAACAGGCCTACTCTCTTTATTTGCTGTAGTTTAGTATATCTACAAACAAAGAGTCCATATTTTTCTAAAACCATTTAGTGCTTCACATAATAAAATACACAACGGCTGTAGCCTGTTTTAGGAGCTGGAGGTGTGTGTGTTGTACAGTGTTCTTTTAAGTAAACAACGGGAGCCGGCTCGCGCCCGTGAATGAGCCGTTAAAAAAAAAAGTAATACAAGACAGAATGATCTCCGTGCTACGGGTGCTCCGTGCATGCATGCAGTGACATGTACTATCCAAGGATTAGAGACGGTTGGATGCTGCTGTTTTGAGCACTGCAATATATTTATTTTCACAAGGTTATTTATTTATGATTATGTTTATGCTCAGCAAAGATTTGATGTCAACTGTTGCTGTCTTTTTTTCTTTGGTTAAGAGCCCTGCTCTTTTGTTAGGGCATTTACACTTTAAAAATATCGATACAGTAGCTGTCCTTTTTTTAAATGTCTATGCTTAAGTTTTTATGGGTGTTGCTATCTGCTTTGTGTAGGGTGGTTCTACAAACTAGTCGGTGCATTCATTGGGTGGTATCAGAGAGTTACAAGGGTCTGTAAATGCAATGAAAACATTTGGCCGCATCAAATCATTTAAAAAAAATGTAATTGTTACTTTTGAATACTTCAGTACAAAGGATGTATTGAATAATTTAAGTGATATATGTGTATACATATAAATCATTAAGTTGAGTTAATAACTGGAAAAAGTGCCTAAGTCTCCTGGACAGCCACGAAAAGTCTCATTTTCAGGAGGAGTATGTTAAAAAAAAGTGTGCTTACTTCAGTCAAACACCAGTCAACATTCAGCTTGTAAAACAAGAGCGTATTGAGCAGGAAAAAAGGAGAGATGATGGAGTAACTGCGCTATCTGCAGTTTCTAACCCGACAGGGCCTACCATTCAGCGGGCATCCGGATAAGGAGAGCAATTTCCAAAAGCTAGTTCAACACGTAGCTGAAAAGAAATACAAGTTGACTCAACTTAAAATAATTTGTAACCCTGTTGCCTTAACATTTTGATAAGGGCCAGGAAAGTATCTCAAGTAATTTCAACTTACAATTAAGTTTAGCCAGGAAAGGATATCAAGTAATTTCAACTCTCACTTACGTTTCTCCAACTTAAAAAACCAAGTACACAGGACTCTAAAGAAAGCAAGTAAACCATTGGGTGAACTTCTTTTTTTTTAGTAAAATTAACAAATATTTTTGTTGCATCAACAACCTTTCTCAAATTCTCTCAACTCACCCTTAAGTGTCTCAAACTTAAAATAATTAATTCAATTGACAAACTGTGTAGTCAATAAAACACTGAATGAACTGACTACCCTAAGTCTCAGCAACGTATTAGTTTTAGCAGTACCAACAAAGTTATTAAAGTTGTTTAAACTTGACTTTATGTTCAGTGAACATAGAAAGTTGTCTGGTCTAGCAATCTTAAATTCAGACAACTTTTTTGAATTAACAATTGCTGTGGCTACCGAATCCAACATGTTCAAACTGGTGAAGTGAATTTCTGAAACAATTAACAATCAAAAACATACATTTATTCATAATGTAGTAACCTTGCAGTAGCTCAAGGTGGAACATCAGCAGCACATTATTAATAGTACCTCGAACTATGCCTCGAGTAATATATGTTTTAAAGGCAACGCCTTTCTTTGAAACATCTATCCAACTGCAAACAAGCCAAACTTAAAACATGCTATAGTTCAGCAAACAGATATTGTATTGTAATGGTTAATATTTACCAGTGGCGTTTCTATATGTGCAAAAGTGGTGGGGCACAAAAAACGTAGATGTCTATATATAAGCTTCTGCAGAGAGGTTCATGGCTGACGAGGCACTGACTCTTCAGGTTTACAAATATTATATTTTGACCTAAATCAAAATATAATATTATTTTCAAAAGCTTTTTTTGTCTGATGCTTCAATTAATTTTAAACAGACAGTTCAACAGAAGGATACCCAACAAATGTAATTTTATCATTTAAATATTGAAATAAGTAAGATCCCATTTTCAATAAAATTGCAGTCTTACCTTGACTTGAAGATTAAGTCCATTTGCCTATCCCTCTGGGCAAAAATCTCTATTACTTTTTTGTAAAAGTCCTCCTTATCTTCTTGTAGTTTAAACAGTCTATCATAAATCTAATCTAATCAGTGGCGTTTTCTCCTGGAGGCCAAGGGAAGCCAGGCGTCCCCTGTTTTTTCGGATTGTAGTTATAATTTTAATAAATAAATAAAAACACTTAGTTTAGTTTCGTAAATTCTTTGTTGTGGCCCGTCTCTCCCCTATTCTCATTGAGTATTTTACAAAGAGTGAAACAGCACCCCTCTAGATGTTATGGTGAAACAGTAGATTGCAGTGCACTCACTGTTGCGAGAGGAGGCCAGCCGAATCTGGCTTCCCTTGGTGAAAAAAAATTGAGCGATTGACCAATCAGACAAGGCTCACGTCATGCCCCTGCCAACCTGTGATTAGTCAGGGCCATGCCAATCAAATCGCATCAATTTAGTGTTGCAGTGACGCGTCCTAAAATCCGGAAGTAAGCTGCGCTCGGTTTCCCTCGACAAAAAAGCAATGGGATTTCTCCATAGGATTTAGGAAAATAGCTCAATATAAGGTCAGTGGAAAACGAACCTGTTAGATAAATGCAAGTTTTGTTCAGTCGGATAATATCCACATGTCTACCCTACTTTTATCATTTTTGAATCATAAATCTAATCGATAGAAGATAGATAGCGTCACTGCACCACTCTCACCGCCGTTAGAAAGTAGCAAGCAACTGAAGCAAGTGCAATTATGGAGGGTGGAGATTTGGAGTGTTTAATCAAAAATAATTGTACTAAACTTCCGCCACAGCAGCAACAACAAATACAATCTGATGACAGGCCAATGCCCAAACTGGAGCTGTGTACAGCGAGGAAAAAAGGAGCGAATCGGACGTAAAACGTTAAAGGTCTCCTGATTTAGTTTGTGAATGAATGCTTATTAGAGTTTCGGCTGGAGAGTGCGTGCGGACCTGTCGGTTAGATAACAGGCGTGTGTAAGTCCTGCATCTGATACAAATGTGTGTAAAATGATACCGGGTGCTGTAATCACTCATCTGGTTACGTTATTGTATTGACCACCACACCCCCGACCCAAAAGAAAGGACGTATTATTGGCTTCCCCTAATTTTTTCCCCACGCCACGCTACTGAATCTAATACATAGATTTATGATTCGAAAATTATAAAAGTAGGGTAGACATGTGGATATTATCCGGCTGAACAAAACGTACATTTATCTAACAGGTTTGTTTCCCACAGATCTTATTTTGAGCTATTTTCTAAAATCCTATGGAGAAATCTCATTGCTTTTTTGTCGAGGGAAGCCATGCGCAGCTTACTTCCGGGTTTTAGGACGCGTTACTGCAGCTCTCTCGTCTCCTCTTCACACACCACACTTTTTCGCGGCACACGTACTTACAGCCAATCAGCTCTGAATGATGTGAGATGACGTATGGTGGGGATGGCAGCACTATGCCCCTATGGTCATTATTTTTTGCCACACACATTATATAGGAAAATATTCTGAGCATGCGCAGTGTAGTTTTTACAGTCACCGTTCACTTAGACAGTGAGAGGGAGGGGCAGGATCGGGTTTTGTCCCACATGGCTCTAAGCAGCTCAATAGGCACACACTGTAGACACTAATTAGAAGAACACAGACTAAAACAGCAATGTACAGACGAATCAGATGATTAAACATGATCTTAAAATATATTTTATAATTTATTTTTTGCATTTTTTTGTAATCATTATTTTTAATACTTTCTGCTGACAGGAGCTTGGGTATTTTCTGGATATAAAGGTCAATAATGGAAAATCCTTAAAGTTACCACAATTTAAAACGCTCAGATTTAGCAAACGTTCATTTCCAGTTTGCTTTTGATGGGTTAAGGCTTTATTTCTTCTTTTCAATTACATGAAACCATTTTATTTAGATCCAGTTGTGAATAATACTGTGATTTCTAATAAGATAGACCTTTACAATCTTCTTTTAAACATTTTATTAAACAACAAAATCACATAACACAGTCAATGTGAACTCAACATTATTTTATTATGAGACATTAATGATCACTAGATGTGTGTCTTTTCACATTCATTTGAGTTCCAACCTTTTCATATTGAATTACAAAATCCATTACATATGTAGATTTTAACTTTTCATTTTACAAAAGCCAACATTGACATTACGCCTTCAGTTACTGTGGAAAGAAGAAAGTAAACATATCCGTATACCATTTTAAAAGCATTCATTCATGATGTATATATATTTGTTTCTTGTAAAAGCAATCAAAGAACACATTAGTTTACAGTACATTACTATAGTTTAGAATGTTAACATCTTGGTTGTTGACAAACTGTCACCCTGATAGTATTTAATTAAAACTCACCACTGAAATAACTGATATTACTGTAAATCACATCAAACAACAAAATCTAAAAGGTGACTGAAGATTAACAAGGAGGTATTCCAGAGGGTCAGACTGTATCAGGAAACCTGCACACAAACCAAGAAGTGAACATTTTCCAACCTTCTTTCACAATGGTCCTAATGATGTCAATTGTTAAAGCGCTGTCCTCAGCTTGCTTCCTGGCTTTCCTTTCCTCCTTTCCTCTTATTCTCCTCGTCTCCTCCTCCATTTCTCTTTTGTGAGCTTCTCTCACCCTTTCCCCCTCTTCTCTTACGGCCCGTCCACACTACAGCTTCAACAGCTTCAAAAACGGTTTCCAACGCGTCTGCCCATTCACTTTGAATGGGATGACGTCACGTTTCCCTCGCTTTTCGCCGAACTGAATTGTGGGTAGCATAGCGGTCCGTTGTTCAACTTCTGATGCCGGAGACGCCGGAGTAGCCAGCGCCAGCCAATCAAATCCCGTTTCTGAAAATTTGATAGCTCAAGCCCTAGCCAATCAAACCGCGTCTAAGCTGGGAGAGATATCCCGCCGTTCTTTTCTATATTTCAAAAAAAGTTGGAGGAGAAACTAATTATCGCTGTAGCAAATCACCCAGTTTTGTACGACCAGACCCTCTTCACCTACCGGGATACAAACCGGAGGAACCAGCATGGAGGGAGGTGGCAGAGACAGTGGGTGAAACTGGTAGGTTTTCGCCTGTTTGGGGAGTTTTTATATATATATATATTGCTCGCATAAAATCCCCGGGTTTTTTGCTTTGTATGTCGGGGGCGGGAGATTCATGTGATTGGTTGTTGGTCGCATTGCTCGAATAAAATCCCCAAGCTTCAGACACGCCCAGCTCCAAGCTTTTTTTGAAGCTGTAGTGTGGACGCTCCATTATTCTCTTCTCCTCCTCCATTTCTATTTTGCCAGCTGCTTTTAGGCTTTCCTCCTCTTCTCTCATTCTCCTCCTCTCCTTCTCCATCTGCCTTGCTGACCTGTCACCATCCTCTTTGATTTTTTGTAATTATTCCTCATACTTTGTATCTAATCTCTTTTTAATTTCCTCTTCCTGTTTGCGTATTTCCTCTTCTCTCTCTTTAAGGATTCTCTAGAGGCTTCTCAATTCTTAAATGTCCCCTCCTCGACTCCCCTCCTCGACTCTCCTCCTCGAGACTTAGTCCCGCCCAAGGGAGATGCGAGCGGAGGACCGAGGAGGGGAACCGAGGAGAGAGGAGGGGAAGCAGCAGACGTTTAAAGAAATGAGAACTCCTCTCCTCTGAGCGGTCATATTAAAGCGACGTCCGTTCATTATTACGTGGCAACAGCTGCATCAGCTGTCGAGTGTTTTTGTCATATTTTATAATCTCTGTTAGATCAGCTGAACATTGTTCCCCCACATATTTACTTTGAATTCATTGAGAGTGCGGTATAATGAGACAATACCAGGCTACAGATGCGGAAACACAGACACAAATATATTTATATAAATATATGCAATTTAAAGTATGAGAGCACTCTCATAATAACGTAACACAATCAGAGACTGGATATATCCCCCCCTCTCTCTGGTCGCTGAAATGGGGAATTGAAATTACGGGCCAAAAGTTGTATTTGCAAGTATTAAAAGTAAGCAGAGGACACCAAACCAACTGAGACCTGTCTGTCCGCCGCATCTACACACTGTACCACACACACCGACACACTGTACAACACACACCTACACACTGTACCACACACACACCTACACACTGTACCACACACACACCTACACACTGTACCACACACACCTACAGCTCCTAAAGCATAATCAGGCTACAGGCAGCCGTTGTGTATTTTATTATGTGAAGCACTAAATGGTTTTAGAAACATGTCGACTCTTTGTTTGTAGATATCTACTAAACTAAAGCAAATAAAGAGAGTAGGTCTGTTATACTGAGTGATATTATACACACTGCTCTGCTTTCTGCAGGACCTCACAGCTGTTCTCACTGTAAACATCGCGTTGCGATGAGAGCAGTTTCTAAAATAATATCCAGGGGATGCATGCAGAGCTGTCATTGGCTGAGATAAGTCCGGCCGTGCGTCACGCCTCCACCGTTCCCGGAAATGCATCCGCGGAGGAGCCGTGGAGGAACCATCAGTGTATCCTCGGTTATAGCTCCTCCAGAGAGCCTCCTCGACGCTCGATCCTCGGTCCTCGGTGTGCATTTAGAGAAATGAGACGTCCTTCAAAATGGCGCGCTGAAATTCATTTCCGGGTCACTACCGGAGGACCAAGGAGTCGAGGAGTCGAGGAGGGGAAATTTGAGTATTGAGAAGCCTCTTCTGTTGTTCCTCTTCCAGCTCCCTCTCTGCCTCCTGGAACATTTCAGTGGTGTAATGGCTTCCTCCGTTCTTCCCTGCTATGTTTCTGATCTTCTTGAGCAGCTCTCTGACCTGAGAACGATCCTTCAGGGAATTATTGAAGACGTGGTACTGCCCGTTACATCTGGCCACAAGTTCCGTCAGCTCTTCACTTTCCTCGATGAACTCGTCGATAGTTTGGTCTTCGAGCAGATCACCGTGGGTAAAGAGAACCATGCTGTATCTGTCTGCATCTTCTCCAAAGATTTTCTGAATCTTCTGCACTGACTGTTTTTCTTCATCTGTGATTTTTGATGACGACCAGGAAGACATGGGGTCCAGGAGAAGCATACGAAATGCTCTGTGCAACGTCCTCTCTGGTCTTCTTTTCATCAATCTTGGTGTCAAACAGACCTGGAGTGTCAATAACCTTAACGCTTTGTCCATCAACTTCCCCAAAGGCATTAGAACAGTCTACAGTCAGAGATTTTAAAGACAACTTTGATTTAAAGTGCTCTTTTCCCAGAATGGTGTTTCCTGTGGCGCTCTTCCCAGCTCCGGTCTTCCCCACCATCACAATCCGGAGCTCAGCGTTATTGTATGTGTTTGATTCTGATGGGTGGGCTGAAAGAAATGAAGAAATATTTAGCAATCGAGGTATTTATAAAATGATTCATCGACCACATGAACAATAATGACAGAGAGGGTGGGCTCAAGATGCTTTAATAATCTAGAACATGTCTAGAAGCTATGTCATTCAATTGATATTTTCATTTATTCCTGTATTCTCAACATAGAAAGCGTTTATTAGGTGAATGGCAGGTTTGGTGATAAAGGTAGATGGTCTGTCAATGTCAAGTGATGCACTTTGAAGGGACCTAGTTTTTTTTCTTCACCGGAGCAAGAGAGAGGCACCATGATGAACACAAATACTGGAAATTAAAATCAAACTAAATGGTAATCTTGCCTGGATGTTTGACTTCTTAATTGCGTACAACCGGAACCCGACATGGTGCACCTGTGGCCTCTAGCTGTACGTTTATTTGAATGAGAAAACCTTTTTGACAAATAGTCACTACAACATGTTGAGTTTCTATCTTTCATACTTCTACAAATTACCCCATTTTGGGTTTAAAAAAACTTTTAAGGGTATAAGTTGCCTTCAGTTATAATCAGGAGCCCAAATACACTTCTGACTGCATGGTTACCCCTAAATATTCTTAATACGTTTCATGTAGTCTTGTGAACATTTTGTCAAATCAAGTAAAAGCAGTGATACATTCCCAAAATTGGGAGTGTATCACTCAGGCTCTCAAAATGCTTGGAATTGTATTTGTGTTGGATTGTTTTGATCAGTTCATTATTAGGAAATATGACACGCTACATATCCAATCTATAAATATGTATTTAGATAAGTTGCAATCATCATTAACAATAAAGTGTATTCACTTACCATTTTGGGCAAATGTGCTGGCCATAGTTGGTGATGGAGGGAGGAGCTGGTCTGCTGCTGAGCTGAGGAAGTGAAGTTAGTCTGCAGCAACACCTCCTTAAATACAGACTGCATGCAGCAAACCACACCCACACACTGCTGACATCACAGTCTGATGTTCAGCTCCGGTGGGAGGATTCATAGATTAAAAAGTATACATCCTTCCCTTAATAAACAGAACAAGGGGAAATATAGACTCACGTGTTTAGTTTTTTTTTAATTGAAGAGACTACATATTTTAGATATAAGACCTCAATGCTCTTTACATATCAACATTCAGCCATTTCATTTAATTTCAAACCTTTATTTATACAGATGAATCCCATTGAGACCTGCTCAAGTAGTTCCACATGAAACATAAAAACATAAACAGAACAACAAAAGGACATCATACAGCATCATTTACATAATTATCCACATAAACAGGTACCAACAGCTTCCGATTGAGTAGCATCCAACCGAGCTTTAAAAACATTTAGTGGCACCAGATTGTTCAGTTTCCATTTAATTTGCAGACTATTCCAAGACAGAGGAGCTGCATCTAAAAGCTGTCTTCCCTAAGACAGTCCTAGCAGTTGGCACATTTAATAAAACCACAGCATTCGATCTCAGGCAGTAGCCACTTACAATTCTCCGTGAGATCAGGGAGCAGATATAAGATGGAAGTTTCCCTAACATGGCTTTGTATATAAAAATGTACCAGAGACTGAGCCTCCGTACAGTTAGTGAAAGCAATCCAGCCCTTGCATACAGGGTGCAGTGAAGGGTTAATGCTTTACAGTTTGTCACAAATCTCAGAGCACTGTGATACGCAGCATCTAACTTGACCAGGCAATAGGCAGGTGCATTCATATAGACCAGATCCCCAGAGTCCAGCACAGGTCAAAGGTCACAGTGACCAGCCTTTTCCTGGCCTCAAGCGAGAAGCAGGACGTGTTCCTGGAGAAGAAACCTAGCCTAACCCTCAGTTTTTTAGCAGGTTATTGACATGAAGTTTAAAAGAGAGACAATCATCAAGCCAGATACCAAGGTATTTGTTACAGGCAACAACTTCAAGTTTTGTTCCTTGCGTAGTTACAATATCTAAAACAGGCTCTGGTGTCTTTTTTGCTTTTGAAAAGAGCATTACCTTGGTTTGATCCACATTTAAAAGAAGCTTTAATTCAGAGAGCTGAGTCTGAATAGTGTTAAAAACAGCCTGTAATTTAACAACAGCCTCCTTAATGTTGGGACCTGCACAGAACATCACAGTATCATCCGCCATGCACACACACTGTCAAGGCTGGAGGGCAGGGTACCAAATGCAGTAAACCGTTGGTTGAAATCAAACTCCGTTATTTGTGGAATAGGCCAGGCAAACAAAGTAAAACAAGGCAAGGCAACGCAACCATAAACTCGTTCAGAACCTGCACAAGACCGGCAAAGGCTGAAACAAAAAACAGAACTTAAATGCACACAAGACTAATCACACGAACAAGACAGAGAAAAGAGAAAACACAGGGGCTGCCCAAAAATACCTTAAATGGTAAAAGAAATGTGTAGAAGCGTTGATATGTTTACAGAAAGACCAACAATACAACATGATGGACAATCGGATGGAAAGTTATACATAGCAAACACAAGGAACTTGGCTTGATGTTGATATTTTGCTTTATTCAAAATGGTTTTAATGTAACCTACAACAGATCTACACAGTCTACACATAAAACAAAAGAAAAGAAATATTTTCGGATAGTCACCTACATAAAGTAGCATACAAAATGTAACTGTTGCATTTATTCTGCATTTCACTTTACAATCTTTTACTTGTCGTGTTTTTTCTCAGCTCTTCAATGATCGTTGGAACTTGTTGATTCACGCCCTTTATTGTTCTGTTTTTAGCACAGATTGAATATCCAGTCCACCTGCATGTTCAGTGTTCATTTAGATAACTAGAAACAGCGAACCCGGTTCACCCTCCCATCAGCATTTACAAGAAATGCCACCTGTTCTTTTAAATGCCACCATAAGTGCCCATACAGAGCAGCAGTTATAGTTGTAGCTCGTAGTCTGTGTTTGCAACATGAGGACAAATAGATATGTTAAAGATGTTGTGTAAGCTTTCAAATAATTTCTGAGTTACTGTACTTTTAAATAAAACAACACTAGAAAACAGAGTATCTTAATCTGAAAAGCAGCTAAACAAGAAAACACTGTACCGCGGGCCTTCTGCCAACTGTGTGAGTGGATGTAAAAGGCAAGTTTATTTATATAGCACCTTTGGCATGGGGAAGCACTGATAAAGAGCACCTAATTCTGATTCTTACCACCCATGGTATGTCTGAAAGGCCTGCCAGCTTCACAATCAGCCTCATTGGCTTGATTGTGTTGAAATTGAACTGTAATCCAGAAATAACATGTCAACCAGTTTTCTGCTATTTCAGGTTCAGGTGTAGAGTGAAGTGCCAGGGCCAGCATGACGTCCACTCATCTGTAGGGCGTTAACCGTATCTAGAACCACAGCGTTATTGGATTGGAGAACCATTTTGTGCTAATGTCGCCCACTGAACCAGCTCATGGTTTGAAATGGCAAACATTGAAGTATTATTAAAACCATGTAGCCTACTAAATCATCACTTTGGTCCCATCATGTACTCTGGGAAGAGAACATTTACTGTGCTTGAAAACTGGTATCACATCATCATCATGTGAGGTTGACTTTGTGACCTGGAGAACATTTCAGCTGCAACATTAGCTTGTTGATAAGCTTGGGATATGAGATAGTTTTGTAGCCATTCGTGGTGAAGGCATCTGTGCTATTGTATGCATTATTTTTGACCCAACATTTCTACAGGCATGGCACATATTCACATGAATATTCTAGCCCTTGTCTATTTGTATACCATGAGCTGCAAAATGACCGCCTAACCCCACTGTACAGGCGGGTACTTTAGATATAGGCATGGGCGGCGCGTGAGGCTCAGGTTTGGAAAGGCTAAATAACTTTTTTTACCTGATGCTGCCCGCCTCCGGCGTCTATAGAAAATAGATCAACTCAGTCAAAGCACTGCCTGCTGACCAATCAGAGCTCAGTGTGCGGAGTTTAAATCTATCAAGTCATATTACAGGATAAAGGAAATACAGTTTAAACTGCCGTATGCAGAGAAGACGCCGACGTGTTGCACTTATCATTCATATTACATCATCAATCAGATCATCGATCAGATAATATCATAATATATCATATATTTCCTTATCTGAGTCAGCTTCTCCAGCCTCATCTGGCCGTGCAACACTTACAGTGTCACAGACTGTATGCAGAAGTATTATTTTAAGCAACACATTAGGTTGACGAAACACTTGAGACAAATGTCATTAAAGTCAGATCCACTCGTGTCTTAGACGGGGCAGTGATATCATAAAACTGTTGTACGCTTTCAAACACTCGGTAGTTATTTTTAACCAGTTGTTCTGTATTCTCCTTGCAGGTGCAACTATGTGGCTTGTATCCTGGATTATATGTCATGGATTTAAAGTTTAAAGTTCATATTTGTCTAATATTAGTTTACTTTTCATTAATGAAGTATGAAGCAGCGCTGTCAGTACGATTGTCCCTGTTTGTGATTGGTCAAATGTTGATAACCCCGCCCCTTTCACGTGAACACGCTCTCAGCTGGAGAGAGAAGCCCTGGCTTGATTTACCGAGTTGATAACCAGGGTCGTAGGAACGCTTAGCGAGATCTCGTTTGTTAGGGTTAGTGAAGATAACTCAAACATATCCAGGGTCTGTTGAACTGGCTTCGTAGTACAGTTTACTGGTAGCTGCATAGCAGCGCTAATGTCAAAGACACAAACATTATTTTTTTATTTTACCAGGATGCAGTGACAAACATATTTGGGAAGGCTTACCCCTAGTTTCCACCGGGTCCGTCTGCGGCGCGTTACGGGCGCGGCGTCCGCAAGGATCGCGGCCACTCTAGTCAATGGGTGCTATTCCACCAGACGCGCCGCGTTATGCTCAGAAGTGTCCCAGAAGCGTCTCGCCGCTGGGCTCCGCTCGAAATAGGACTGAAGTCTATTTTTCGACGCGACGCAGCCGTAAGGTAATGTCGGGCAGGAAGTGGAACGGTGACAGCATCCGGCCCACCCCTCAAATAAACTAATTTGCAGACCCCCCTTCACATCACTACATCGTCTCCACAACGACACGCACAATGGACGACGAAGTTTTTATATTGGAAGTGGAAAAACAATTGATTTTATGACACAACGCATCTTTTTTACAAGGACAACACCAGCGTTCTCCTTCGGTTTACAGGCACTGTGTGTAAATTATATAGAATAATTATGATGATGAATGCATTTTTTTACCACTAAAATACAGCAACCCATCTTTGATTCATGTTGTCTGGACTATTACAATTATTATTAATTATGTCTGTAGTCTACAACACAACAAAATAGGAAATAACAACAATAAACACGATTTAAACAGACACAAAAATAAACCATTTAACTACGTAGCCTACTTACTTTCTTGTAGAAGTACAAATGTCCAGGAAATATGCCCAAATCAACAAGAACTGGGAGCCGGCATGCACGACGCTCCGCTTCCGTAATGCTTCTGAAACGCTCGTGAAACGCGCCCGGTAGGGTATGACGGCGGAGGAAGCCGGACCAAAACCCCGGCGCAGCCGTAACGCGCCGCAGACGGACCCGGTGGAAACTAGGGGTTAGCCTTCCCTCGCCTACAGTGCCCGCCGCCCCTGGATATAGGCCTACCTGGGCAGGCTCTGTTTTGCCGTGGTATCCTGGCACCTGCGGGCCGCAGAGGGGAGTAAGCTAGTGTCCACAACGGAGGGTCACGTGATGTCCCCATCTGACCTGTTGCTACGGGCTGCAGTAGATGCAGTAGATGCTGGCGTTTAGTGACGGTTGCTTTAACCATTTTCGTATAAATGATTATCCACAGATGTGTGTCACTGCTGTGGAAGCACTTAGGAAATGATGCACGCGCAGCGGAGCAGGTCACGCGCACCTGACACATTTATTTTTTTATTTTTCGCTCCGTTCTCTTTTTTGAATAGAGGGTGCATAAGTCAACATTCAACTGCAACGTAGATCCCGCCGCGAAGCCTGAAGGGTAAACACCAGGTTTACTAATCTTCCCGGACAATTTGTCTGGTGTCGGAATGTCTCGCTATGTTAGTACATTCTTAAAACCCAAAACACCATTTAATTTCGGATTAAAATGTGTTGTAACTGCGTCACTGAGCATTGTAACGGGTAATATATTACCCACATTTCATTAGTAATGCGTTACATTACTTCGTTACAGCAAAAAGTAATATATTACGGTAACTCCGTTACTTTTGTAATGCGTTACACACAACACTGTTGACGACTTCGCTAGAGATTTCTTTTTCGCTAGCAGCAGTGAAGATAGAGCCTCAGAACCTGAAGTCTTCGACTCTTCTGAAGAAGAAGAATACAAAGACAACAACAAGGATCCATTTGGACATGGGTAAGTGTAAATATTCCAGTAATAGTGTACTTGCAATGTGTGGGGAATACCGCGAAAATGAACAATAGGTTTATTTAGTTTGAACTTTTTCTTGGGACAAAATAGACTCTCCATTTGCAAACGTTTACTCTGTGTTAACGTGTTTTATGTGTAAACGTTATTTTGGTGTGTAAAAGTGAGATTACATGTGTAGATGATTCAAATAATCATTTATTCTTATTCGTCCCACAACGGAGACATTTACAGTGGCTAAAGACATGTGTTTGCCATCGATTATTTTATCATACTGTTCTGCACAGATGAGACTTTGTGATTTATTTTATATGTGTGCCTGTGATTATGTGACCGTCCTGTAAAGATGAGACTTTGTTATCAGATGCATGGCCGGCCCTAGACTTTTTGGAAACAGGGGGGCCCCAAGCCAAAGCTCTCTTAGGGCCCCCCTGTTTCCACCTGTTCCCCTCACCTTGTGTATATATTGTGTTAGAGTAGTAATACACATGCCGCATCAATCTCATTAGTATGCATACAAAAGTGACAGGTCACACCTCCCCCACTTATGCAAATGAGCTAAGTCCAGCCTCCCATTTGGTCGAGGTGTGATATCCCAAGTAGGTGTGAGATCCGAAGATAGGAGGGAGCAACAATAGTGAGTGTTTCGTCAACTTAATGTGTTGCTTAAAATAATACTTCTACATACAGTAGTTGTTATGATATTACAGTGGCTTTTGATTACAATATTTCTCTGGAATATGATACAATGTTGTTGTGATATTACAACATTTGATGTGATATTACAGAGGATTTTGATTGCAGTATTTTATAGTGAAATAATAGTTAAATGCTGTGAAATAAATCCAAGGATACAGTCCTTTTTACATGTATTTGTTGGGATATTACAGGAGGCCTTAATTACAATATATCACTGTAAAATAATACTGTTAAATGTTGTGAAATGCTGGTAAATGTTTACAGTGTATGTATGTGTGACAATGTAGCCTAAGTGTTGCACGGCTAGACACAGACGGAAATATTGTTTTTATAATATATGACGGAAATATATGATATATTATGATATTATATGATCGATGATCTGATTGATGATGTGATATGAATGAGAAGTGCGACACGTCGGCGTCTTCTCTGCAGGCTACTGCAGTTTAAACTGTATTTCCTTTATCCTGTAATATGACTTTATAGATTTAAACCCCGCACACTGAGCTCTGATTGGTCAGCAGGCGGTGCTTTCACTGAGTTGATCGCTTTTCTATAGACGCCGGAGGCGGGCAGCGTCAGGTAAAAAAAAGTAATTTAGCCTTCCCAAACCTGAGCCTCACGCGCCGCCTATGCAGGTAGGCCCGCCCAAGGCCGGCTACGTCGATAGAAGTCTCAGTGGGAGAATGCTCGCAGAGTAAGGTAGTACCCATAGAGTCCAGTAGAGGGCGGAGCCTGTGAGAGATATAACAGCCGTGACATGTCCATGTTTCTTTTAAAACACTTTGAGAGCTGCAGACTGCTGAAGGTGCAGTCAAACTGTAAATAAAAAGTAGCTCTACATGTCCATGTGACCTTGGACAAGATACTTAACCACAAATTGGTATGGCCAACGTGTGTGAGTGTGTGTGCATGTTAGTCTCCCTGAGCACCTTGCATGGCAGCCTCTGCCTCTGTATGAATGTGTGTGAACGGGTGAATGTTGATATGTAGAGAGCATTGAGGGCTTATATCTAAAATATATAATCTGTTCAATTAAAACCAAATCTGAAAACATTTCCCCTTGTTCTGTTTATTAAGGGAAGGATTTTATAATTTGTAATCTATGATTCCTCCCACTGGAGCTGAACTTCAGACTGTGATGTCAGCAGTGTGTGGGTGTGGTTTGCTGCATGAAGTCTCTGTTTAAGGAGGTGTTGCTGCAGACTAACTTCACTTCCTCAGCTCAGCAGCAGACCAGCTCCTCCTAACGAACTATGGCCAGCAAATTTGCCCGAAATGGTAAGTGAATAAACTGTATTATTAATGATGATTGCAACTTATCTAAATACATATTTATAGATTGATATTTAGCTTGACATATTTCCTAATAATGAACAGATCAAAGCAGTTAATAATTTTTTTTATATTTCTTAAATTCCAAGCATTTTAAGGGCCTGGGTGATTTTGCGAATGCGACACTGCTTTTACTTGCTTTTATTACATTCTTCACAAGACTACAATAAACTTATTAAGAATAATAAGAATATTTAGGAGTAACCATGCAGTCAGAAGTGTATTTGGGCTCCTGATTATAACTAAAGGCAATTTATACCCTTCAAAGTTGTTTAGACCCAAAATGGGGTAATTTATAGAAGTATGAAAGATAGAAACTAAACATGTTGTAAGGACTATTTGTAAAAAAAAAATTCTCATTCAAATAAACGTACAGCTAGAGGCCACTGCTGCACCATGTCAGTTCAGGTGGTACACAATTAAGAGGTCAAACATCCAGGCAAGATTACCATTTAGTTTGATTTTAATTTCCAGTATTTGTGTTTGTCATGGTGCCTCTCCACATGTTCTAAATTATTTAAACCATCTTGAGCCCAGCCCCCTCTCAACATTGTTCATTTGGTAGTTGAACCATTTTATAAATACAGATTGCTAAATATTTCTTCTTTTTTTTCAGCCCTCCGATCAAAATCAAACACATACAATAACGAGGAACTCCGGATTATGATGGTGGGGAAGACCGGAGCTGGGAAGAGCGCCACCGGAAACACCATTCTGGGGAAAGAGTCCTTTGAATCAAAGTTCTCTGCTGAATCCATGACTGTAGACTGTGCTAATGCCTTTGGTGAAGTTGATGGACAAAGAGTTAAGGTTATTGACACTCCAGGTCTGTTTGACACCAAGATTGATGAAAAGAAGACCAGAAAATATGTTGCGCAGAGCATTGTTTTTGCTGCTCCTGGACCGCACGTCTTCCTGGTCGTCATCAGACTGGGCAGATTCACAGATGAAGAAAAACAGTCGGTTCAGAAGATTCAGGAAATCTTTGGAGAGCAAGCAGACAGATACAGCATGGTTCTCTTTACCCACGGTGATCTGCTCGAAGACCAACCTATCGAAGAGTTCATCGAGGAAAGTGAAGATCTGACGGAACTTGTGGCCAGATGTAACGGGCAGTACCACGTCTTCAATAATAAGTTGAAGGATCGTTCTCAGGTCAGAGGGCTGCTCAACAAGATCAGAAAGATAACAGAAAAGAACGGAGGAAGCCATTACACCAATGAAATGTTCCAAAAGGCAGAGAGGGAGCTAGAAGAGGAAAGACAGAGAATCCTTAACGAGAGAGAAGAGGAAATACGCAAACAGGAAGAGGAACGAAAAAAGAAAATAGCGAAAAAGTATGAGGAACAATTAAAGCAAATCAAAGAGATTAGGGAGAGGTCAGAAAGGCAGATAGAAGCTCGTAAAAGACAAATGGAGGTGGAGAGGAGGAGAATGAGAGAAGAGGAGGAAAAGCAAAAAGCAGCTTGTGAAAGAGAAATGGAGGAGGAAAGGAGGAGAATAAGACAAGAGCAGCAAAGGATAAAAGCAGCTAATGAAAGAGAAATGGAGGAGGAGATGAGGAGAATAAGAGAAGAGCAGGAAAGGCTGAGAGAAGATAGCAAAAGAGAAATGGAGGAGGAAAGGAGGAGAATAAGAGAAGAGGAGGAAGAAGCAGCTTGTGAAAGAGAAATGGAGGAGGAAAGGAGGAGAATGAGACGAGAGCGGGAAAAGCTAAATGCAGCTTGTGAAAGAGAAATGGAGGAGGAGATGAGGAGAATAAGAGAAGAGGAGGAAGAAGAGGAAGAAGCAGCTTGTGAAAGAGAAATGGAGGAGGAGATGAGGAGAATGAGACGAGAGCGGGAAAAGCAAAAAGCAGTTAGCAAAAGAAAAATAGAGCAGATGTTGAGGAGAATGAGACAAGAGCAGGAAAGGAGCGCCAGACAGGAAAATGAATGTACAATTTCATAGATTCCTTTTTTAGATAATACCTAACAACTGAGATGTGTAGCATGAGAGAGTCTGACCTTCTGACGCTGGACTGCAGCAGATTTACCAAACCTCCTTGCTCATCTTCAGTCCCCTTTCTGATGTATTGGTTTGGTGTGATTTATAGTTATTTCTAGGTTTGTGTGTTTTGACCAAAAACTAAACAAATGTCACACATTGTCCAGAACCAAGATCTCTGATTTGTTCTTTGAATGCTATTGCTTTCCAAGAAAAAATCAAAATGTTCAAATCTTTATATGTAGTGAATTTTGAAATCAAATATGAAAAGGATGGAACACACCTTAATGTGTAACGACAAACATCACATGATCAATAATGGGCATTAATAAAAGACTGTTGAGTTCACATTGAGTGTGCTATGTGCTTTTGTTGTTTAATTAAAGAGGGTTTTAAGGGTCTATCTTATTAGAAATCACAATATTATTCACAACTGGATATAAATAATTTGTTTTCATGTCTCTCTGAAGAACCAGCACCTTACCGTGGTAGAGAGGTTTGTGTGCCCTGATGAACCTGGGGGCTGTGTTGTCTGGAACCTTGTGTTCCTGGTAGGGTCTCCCATGGCAAATTGGTCTCAGGCAAGGGGCCAGACTAAGATTGGTTCAAAAGACCTCATGAAAGAAACAACAAGAAGTGAGGATACCCGGCCCGGAGGAAGCCCGGGGTCCCCTTCTGGAGCCAGGCCCAGAAGGAGGACTCGTCGGCGAGCGTCTGGTGGCCGGGCTTGCCACGGAGCCCGGCCGGGCCCAGCCCGAAAAGGCAACGTGGGCAACACCTCCGCTTCTCCGTCCCGCGGGCCCACCACCTACGGGAAACATCGATGGGGTCGGGTGCGCTGCCAGAAGGGTGGCAGTGAAAGCGGAGGGTCTCGACGGACCAGACCCGGGCGGCAGAAGCTGGCTTTGGGGACGTGGAACGTCACCTCTCTGGGGGGGAAGGAGCCGGAGCTTGTGCGGGAGGTGGAGCGGTACCAGTTGGATCTGGTTGGGCTTACCTCTACGCACAGCGTCGGCTCTGGAACCTTACTTCTGGATAGGGGTTGGACTCTATTCTTCTCCGGAGTTGCTCAAGGTGTGAGGCGCCGGGCGGGTGTGGGGATACTCACAAGTCCCCGGTTAGGTGCTTCGTTGTTGGAGTTTACCCCAGTGGACGAGAGGGTCGCCTCCCTACGCCTGCGGGTTATGGGGGGGAAAACTCTGACTGTTGTGTGTGCTTATGCACCCAACAGCAGTTCAGAGTATTCGGCCTTCTTGGAGACCCTGGAAAGAGTCCTGTATGGGGCTCCTGAAGGGGACTCCTTAGTCTTGCTGGGAGACTTCAACGCACATGTGGGCAATGATGGAGACACTTGGAGGGGCGTGATTGGGAGGAACGGCCCCCCTGATCTGAACCGGAGTGGTGGTTTGTTACTGGACTTCTGTGCTAGTCATGGATTGGCCATAACAAACACCATGTTCGAACATAAGGATGCTCATAAGTGTACGTGGTACCAGAGCACCCTAGGCAGAAGGTCCATGATCGATTTCGTTATCGTATCATCGGACCTGAGGCCGTATGTTTTGGACACTCGGGTAAAGAGAGGGGCGGAGTTGTCAACTGATCACCATCTGGTGGTGAGTTGGGTCGAGTGGCGGGGGAAGCCTCTGGATAGACCTGGTAAGCCCAAACGTGTAGTTCGGGTGAACTGGGAACGTCTGGAGGAGGCCCAAGTTCAGGAGGCCTTCAACTCACACCTCCGGCGGAGCTTTTCGGGCATTCCTGTGGAGGTTGGGGACATTGAACCAGAGTGGTCGGTGTTCAAAGCCTCTATTGCCGAAGCCGCGGTGGGGAGCTGTGGTCTCAAGGTCCTAGGTGCCTCAAGGGGCGGTAACCCTCGAACCTCCTGGTGGACACCGGTGGTCAGGGAAGCCGTCCGACTGAAGAAGGAGGCCTTCAGGGATTTGTTATCCCGGGGGACTCCCGAGGCAGTTGCAAGGTACCGACAGGCCCGAAGGGCAGCAGCCTCATCCGTGGCCGAGGCAAAGCAGCGGGTGTGGGAGAAGTTCGGAGAAGACATGGAGAAGGACTTTCGGGCGGCACCAAAGTTGTTCTGGAAAACTGTCCGACACCTCAGGAGGGGGAAGCAGGGAACCATCCAAGCTGTGTACAGTAAGGATGGGACGTTGTTGACCTCAACTGATGGAGTGTTGGGGCGTTGGAAGGAACACTTTGAGGAACTCCTGAACCCGACAACTCCGCCCTCTATGTTAGAGGCAGAGCTGGAGTATGACGGGGGATCAACACCAATCTCCCGGTGGGAGGTCACTGAGGTCGTTAAACAACTCCACAGTGGCAAAGCCCCGGGGGTGGATGAGATCCGCCCGGAAATGCTGAAGGCTCTGGGTGTTGAGGGACTGTCATGGTTGACACGTCTCATCAACGTTGCGTGGAAGTCGGAAACAGTGCCGAAGGAGTGGCAGACCGGGGTGGTGGTCCCCCTTTTCAAAAAGGGGGATCAGAGGGTGTGTGCCAATTACAGAGGCATCACACTACTCAGCCTCCCCGGGAAAGTTTACTCCAAGGTACTTGAAAGGAGGGTCAGGCCGATTGTCGAACCTCAGATTGAGGAGGAACAATGCGGATTCCGTCCTGGTCGTGGAACGACGGATCAGCTTTTTACTCTCGCAAGGATCCTGGAGGGGGCCTGGGAGTACGCTTATCCGGTCTACATGTGTTTTGTAGACTTGGAGAAGGCGTATGACCGGGTTCCCAGGGAGTTACTGTGGGAGGTGCTGCGGGAGTATGGGGTGAGGGGGTCTCTACTCAGGGCCATCCAATCTCTGTACTCCCAAAGCGAGAGCTGTGTCCGGGTCCTCGGCAGTAAGTCGGACCCATTTCCGGTGAGGGTTGGCCTCCGCCAGGGCTGCGCTTTGTCACCAATCCTGTTTGTAATATACATGGATCGGATTTCGAGGCGTAGTCGTGGGGGGGGGGGTCTGCAGTTCGGTGGAGTAAGGATTGCACCACTGCTTTTTGCAGATGATGTGGTTCTGATGGCTTCATCGGTCTGCGACCTTCAGCACTCACTGGATCGGTTCGCAACCGAGTGTGAAGCGGCTGGGATGAGGATCAGCACCTCCAAATCTGAGGCCATGGTTCTCAGCAGGAAACCGATGGACTGTCCACTCCAAGTAGGGAATGAGTCCTTACCCCAAGTGAAGGAGTTCAAGTATCTCGGGGTCTTGTTCTCGAGTGAGGGAACAATGGAGCGTGAGATGGGCCGGAGAATCGGAGCAGCGGGAGCGGTATTGCAGTCGCTTTACCGCACCGTTGTGACGAAAAGGGAGCTGAGTCAGAAGGCAAAGCTCTCTGTCTACCGGGCCATTTTCGTTCCTACCCTCACCTATGGTCATGAAGGATGGGTCATGACCGAAAGAACGAGATCGCGGATACAAGCGGCCGAGATGGGTTTTCCTCCGCCGGGTGGCTGGTGTCTCCCTTAGAGATAAGGTGAGAAGTTCGGTCATCAGGGAGGGACTCGGAGTTGAGCCGCTCCTCCTTCGCGTCGAAAGAAGCCAGTTGAGGTGGTTTGGGCACCTAGTTAGGATGCCACCTGGGCGCCTCCCTAGGGAGGTGTTCCAGGCACGTCCAGCTGGGAAGAGACCAAGGGGTAGACCTAGGACCAGGTGGAGGGATTATATCTCTTCGCTGGCCTGGGAGCGCCTTGGGATCCCCCAGTCAGAGCTGGTTGATGTCGCCAGGGAAAAGAAAGTTTGGGGCTCTCTGCTGGAACTGCTACCCCCGCGACCCGACCACGGATAAGCGGGAGAAGATGGATGGATGGATGGATGGATGGATGTTTTCATGTCATTATAGAAAATAAGCAATAAAGCCTGAACCCATTAAAAGCTAACTGTAAATTAACGTGTGCTAAATCTGAGCGTTTTAAATTGTGGTAACTTTAAGGATTTTCCATTATTGACCTTTATATCCAGAAAATACCTTAAACTCATTAATTATCTCAACAATAGCTGAACTTTTTAATTGGTTTGGACAACCAATCACTACAGCTTTGGAGAGGTACTTTAGGGAACATCTGGTAAATACATTTGTTGGTAGCATGACACTTCTTCTGAAAACACAGCCAAGCAGTTTGCATCAACACATGTATCTAAAGGGATAAGTTATCTTAGAACTCTGTATCTTTGTTTTAAACATGATTTAAAGGGTTCTTTGTAAACAGACATTACCCAGTACACTGAAAAAAAGGGGAAAGTGGGGTTGTTCAATTTGCAAATATGCAGTTAATATATGAGACAGAATTTATTGATGTTTCTCGTCGAAACATCAATCAATCATGTAGAACTATTTTAATCTTGAGGGGTGTACGTTCTATAAGTCTCAATCATGTTAAGAAATAAGAAAAAAGTTATGTTTCTGTAACTCCGCCCACTGAGCACCTACTTCAGCAGCTTGCTCTGCAGCCGATTACTCAGCTTCTAATTATTATTTACAAATATTTTATTCGCAAATCAAAATGGTCGGACTCAAAACCCTACTAATAGTTAATACTAATAGGGGGGGTGTCCACGATGTTTTCTTCCCGCATCGGAGGAGTAAGCTGGTTCTGTTCCGAGGAGATCTCTACAAGGTAAAAGTTATTAAAAGTTATTTAATGTTGTGGTGGAACATTACGGGACATAATTCACTGTGTTATAGAGTGTGTTGCGCCACGGACCTGTTAGGTAGCGCACCTGTGGTTTGGTATCATTCTAGCTTGAGTAGCATGTAATGAAGTTGTTCCTCGCTTTCTGTAAACTAATGGAAAATAAAGTGTGGAGTTCCATACTCAACACGCCGCCTCCGACTCCCATTCATCGGCTCTAATGTCATCAAATGTTTGTCATAGTTAACTTACAGGTTATCACAAGACGCATTGTTTCCAAAAAGCCAAGTTCACATTTGCCGTTACAACCATAGATATATATATATATATAAACACTAGATGACTCACCCGCGCTGCTGGCCAATGGAGACCGACGTTGCCACTTGGCCGCCATCTTGCTACAGGCAGTGCTCTCATTCATAACATTATGGTTTACTATTTAAATAACCATAGCTTGCTCAATTCTCAACCAATTTTCAAACGGTTTGGTTTTTTATAAACATCAAAGATGTAGTTATGATACTGCATACTTATAATCATGGACTTGCATATGAAAATAACATTAATCAGATAAAGCAATAGCTATACACACACACACAAGATATTTATATTAAATATTTGCCGGTGTATATATTACCATTTATTTTATTATATTGTTAATATTTAAAATTAATTATAAATTAATTATAAAATTAAAATACATTTATATTTTATATATAAAAATCGGTCTCATGTTACCACTCTGTAAGCCAAGAGTTTAGCAATGCCTTAGCTTGAAGAACAGGGACACAACTAATGACAATAGCATATGTTGGTATATTATTTAGATATTCACACCTTTATCAGAAGAACCAAACCAACATAAAATGTGCTCACAGACAGGCCAGGTCTGTCTAATTTATCACAATTATTTTTGACATGAGATCTTCATATCATGCTAGTTTTGTATTTAGTTAGTAAACAAATCAAGAACCCTTGAAATATGTTATTGAAAAAAGACCAAGAATAATATAAACTGTACCATGTGTCCTTTTGTGTCCTTCTGTAGTGCATTTGTGGTTTGTCTTGTCTCACCCCGGCTGATATATCACAAAATCCACTGTTTAAATTGTTCCCTATATTGCCCCTATGCCCCTGTAAGGTGTCCTTCGGTGTTATGAAAGGCGGCCCCTCAACATAAATCTATTATTATTATTAAGAAGAACAACTTGGTGTGGTGTGGAGGGGATGTAGGAAGCAGGAGCAGGTGGGGCGAGATGGGGCTTCAAGGTTCAAGGTTATTTGTTTTAAATGTGTCTTGGAGATAAGGACCAGCTGCACACAATAAAATACAGTATAACACAAAACCAATAAGACACACGGTGACACATGGCACACCAACAATCAATCATCGTCCAGCCTCAGCTTTGGTATTCTTTCACAACCATGTTATGGATTTATTAGACTGAGCAAAAATAAACAAATGTGTTGATCCCACGGGTTCTTGTTTGCGGACAGCGGAGATTGGAGCATCCGTAGGCTGCACAAAAGTCCGGCATAGTCAGGTACTTCTGTAAACACAAAGCCAGCAAATTCCTGTATCATAATGCAAGATGCAAGCCAAACCACTTGGAAGAAATCATTTGTAACTTAAGTTATGTTGAAAAGAAAGAGCAGTTCTGCCTCTCCCACTGGTGGAAAGTTGCTGGGTCAACTTTGTAATACTACATCTCACTCACAGCCTCTTGTTATTAGCCAGCTAATAATCCAACCACATACATAAAGAAAAGCTGCAATTTCAACATGTCCAAGCATCCTGTATCATAGCTATGCTAATAATGTTTATAATAAACCAAACCGTTTGTAAATCAGTCAAGATTTCAGCGAGTTAAGAGTATTTTTGTGCAGATCACTCACCTTACAACAGCTACCATAACGCGAATCAGAGTAACTGTTGACTGTAGCAAGATGGCGGCCGGTCAGCTACGCTGGAAAATCTCCCATGAGCCATCTAGTGTTTATATATATATCTATGGTTACAACGAGCAACGTAAATACAGCTGTCAATTTGTAAACATTGTCATTCACTGGTGTTAGCTAGGATAAAGCCATGAAAATCATAAGGTGAGTTTATATTGATTGACTTGTGTTTAGCGTGTTTTTATACTGTGAGTATTTGTAGAGCGTAAGTCCGGCAGTTGCTTGCTTTACAATATTTAAAACTATGAACCTTGCCCAAAGTTATGCACATTAAACCGAGCTCAGTGGGGAGGGGGGAGTCATAGCCGATTGATGAGCTTGCGGTACGTCTTGTTTTCAATTATTGTTTCATGTCTGCTGTCAGGCGGTGTAGAACTTTACTGCGTCGGTCTGGCTCTGCATGCTACTCTTGTGCCGACTTTTAGGGGCGCTGAGGCAGGTTGTAGCCTACCTTACGTTAAGCGACCATCTTTACCCATTTAAGGTGTTGATTGTTAAAGATATGTTACAATATTGTATGTGGGACCGCAGTGTTTTTCCTAAGAAACGGTGTATATGTATCTGCTTTGATCCACTCTGTGTTCCAACACGTTCTCACTCCCAACTCGTCACATATTGTCAAACGGTCAGGGCCCCTCCCCGTCACACCATTAGCACAGGGTACAGGAACGCATGGGGAACGCACACCCAAGTTCACATCAGCAAAAACACGTGGGTTTGCTATCCTGGCTCCAAAATGGTGGAACGAGCTCCCCATTTACATCAGGACAGCAGAAAGCTTACACACCTTCCGGCGCAGACTGAAAACTCATCTCTTTCGACTCCACCTCGAGCGATAGAATTACCAACAAAGAACTGCTAACAGAGCACTTATATACTAATAAAGGGCTGGCTTATCTAAAGCCAGTTGAGTAGCACTTGAAATACTTGGCTCTATGAAACCTGATGTACTTTATGATTCTGTTTTCTTCAAGGTTGTGTCTTCCTGGTCGAATGTACTTATTGTAAGTCGCTTTGGATAAAAGCGTCAGCTACATTTTTAGTTTAGTCAATTTATTGAACATGTCAGAAACAAAACAAATATATAACAATAATATATATATATTCTCCTTTTTTTTTTTTTCACTCAGATTAATAATTATAACAAAGTACCAAAAAAAAAAAAAGAAAAAAAAATAATTTTCAGATAGTCTCTGTTCATGTTCAACAGGGGCAAGAAGAAGCTTAAAAAACATTAGGTCATCGTCATCAGCGACATGTTTGTCTTGTTAATCTTTTTTTTTTTTTTTTACAAAACAATCAGAAAGAAATTACTTTTTACAATTACAAGAAATAACAAAAAATGAGATTTTACAGGTCCTGTTCATAACCATTAATGATTAGACTCCTAAATAATACTTTCAAAAGTCCCTGGATATTATGAGGTAATTGTTGATTTGCGGCTTTGAACATAATTTGAATAGTTTTATAGTCAACCAGGTCTTGTAGTTTTAGTGTTTTTAGTTTGATGAACAATTTATTTGTTGGTTCTCTGTAGGTAGTTTTATGTATAACTATAAATGCAATGTAATGTAATGTAACACTATCAGAGACTGGATATATCCCCCCCCCTCTCTGGTCGCTACAATGAGGAAAATAAATTACGGGCCAAAAGTTTTATTTACAAGTATTGAAAGTAAGCAGAGGACACCAAACCAACTGAGACCTGTCTGTTCGCTGCATCTACGCACACACTGTACCACACACACCTACACACTGTACCACACACACATCTACACCACACACACGGACAGCTCCTAACCTAAAGCACATAATCAGGCTACAGCCGTTGTGTATTTTATTATGTGAAGCACTAAATGGTTTTAGAAAAATATCGAGAGTAGGCCTGTTATACTGAGTGATATATATTATACACACTGCTCTGCTTTCTGCACGGACCTCACAGCTGTTGTCTCTGGAAACATCGCCTTGCGATGAAAGCAGTTAAAAAAATAATATCCAGGGGAAAAATGCAGAGCTGTCATTGGCTGAGATAAGTCCGGCCGTGCGTCACGACCTTTATATATACAGTCTATGGTCACGACTCTTTAAAACATCTCAGTTCCCGGAAATGCATCCACGAAGGAGCCGTGGAGGAGCCGTGGAGGACCCATCAGTGTATCCTCGGTTAGAGCTCCTCCAGAGAGCCTCCTCGACGCTCGATCCTCGGTCCTCGAAGTGCATTTAGAGAAATGAGATGTCCTTCAACATGGCGCGCTGAAATGTATTTCCGGGTCACTACCGTAGGACCGAGGAGTCGAGGAGGGGGATTTGATGAAATGAGAAAGGGCCTCGGGTCTTTTTTCGGCGCGCACGTGTGACGTCATCTATGCGACGATTTTAAAGCACATCGCAATTTCCAGCAGCTAAGAAGCACCACAAACATGTGACAGAAATCAAGAAAATCATTCAATATTCAGCACAAACAGCCTTATGTCGGCCCAATAAGTCATTGTTGGAACATTTGCAAGTGCAGGGTAGTCGTCTTTTTTGCCTGTAAATCATTTTAAGAAGAAGATGAAACCAGACGGTACGTTTTGAGTTTTGAGTTAGACAAAGGAGAATTAAATGAAGTGATCATCATAAAATTGGCTACAAGAGCAACCTCCACGGATACACTCGCATGAAGTGGAATAACGGATAACTCCACTTTGTGAACAAAACGTTGAACATATATTTCATTCAGCTGTAAAGCATGGTTGACTAAACGTTTTCTTCTCTTTGTATATTTAAGGTTGCCACAAATGTAGAAGACAGAAGGTCTTCAAGTTTGACAACATAACTGGGAGAAGGATCAATAAGGTAAGTTGCAGAAGCCATACTTTTACCTTTTTTTCATTTGGTTGCTTGTCTGACTCAGTAACTCATTCAGGCCTTTTTAAAGATACTAAAAAAAAATGTCTTCAAATACAATTATTGTTCCCTGTGTGTGTGTGTGTGTGTGTGTGTGTGTGTGTGTGTGTGTGTGTGTGTGTGTGTGTGTGTGTGTGTGTGTGGAGAAAACTGTTTGAAATGTCGGGAAAAGTGTTGTGAATACAGACCCAGAGCACAGGTGGTGCAGCACCTGACTTTTAAACCCAGGAATAAGTGTTTGAAAGGGGGGGGAATGTATTGTAAATAGAGGACTGTACTCAGAGACTGTACTCAGAGAGCAGCACGCAGCACATGGCTTTTCAACCCAGGAATACTGGTTGATGGTTTAAATAGCAGTAAAAGTGATTTAAATACATGTCTATTACACATACTTTAATGCACACAATTGTGTCCATGCAGTGTACACATCGTAACCCAGCCTTGCATCATCGTTTTACAGGTACGATGTATACACTGGGTCATTCAGAATGTGCTATTTCTGAATAAATAGCACATTCTGAACATATGTCAAACAGAAATTCCTGTTAAAAGTTATCAATTAATAGCAAGATTTGACATGGGCAAACAGGCTATTTCACAGGACACAGGCTATTTCAGACTTCCATGAAATACACCGGGAAAAGCATCTCTTTCTGGCCCTACACAGAGACCCAAACGACGGACTAAGCAGCTCCAGCATCTCCCCCTGACATGAGCAAACAAGCTATTTCAGACTTCCATGAAATAGACCGGTAAAATCACCTATTTGTAGCCCCTCACAGAGCCCCAAATGACGGACTAAGCAGCTCCAGCATCTCCCCCTGACATGCATACTTCCATAACATCGCGCACCGTGGGTCCCCGGGCCCCCGAACTTAAGCACTCCCCCACGGACTAAACCCAGATGATCACACCCTCAAGAACCTCGTGCCCCTGGGAACCTTAAAGGGGGGGGGGGAGTTTGCGGTGCTTCACTGTCCGCCCACCAGCATCAATATTCGGCCTTCTTCACAGCACCACCCACCCTCCTGTGGAGGATGTTCTCATGGCCCTGGTAATACTTAAAGGTGGTGGATTTTGTGGTGCTTTACTGTCCGCCCACCAGCATCAATATTCGGCCTTCTTCACAGCACCACCTGCCCTGCTGGAGGTTCACACTTTAACTTTTTTTTTACCCTCCTCTGCCTTACACATCCTCTCACACTTGAGCACTCCTCACTCGGACTAAACCCCTCCATGCATACCAACTCAACTAGGGTGTAATATTAGAATAACATTCAGCAATATATACTAAAATGTGTGTGCAGTTGTTGGTGGGTTTTTAAAAATGAGGACCAAGTAAGTAATGTTAACACACTTTATTTACAGAACTATATACATTGACATTGTCACTTTATAACATAACATTATTCACTCATCCAGCACAAGGGGACTGAGTTCAACAACACATTCCATATTTACAAGTTGGTCACTGGCTTGTGCACTGGTAACATAGTCCGTATCGGGTGAACTTGGTGCAGAGTCTGGCACCCTCTCTTCACCCATGTCTGAGGGACTGTGTTCGGCCATTGACTGTTCCCTCTTCGCCGCCCTCCAAGCATTGAAGTTTAAGTAGAATTCTTCGTCTGACGTCTCGGCATCGGGGGAGTCTTGGTAGGGAGCGGGGCTATGCTCCTCTCCAGAGCTGTCACTGCCACTGTCAATGTCCCCCAAATTGTCTTCACTCCCCCCTGATGCTGCTGCTGCTGCTTGCAGTGACTCTGTGAAGAGCAGCCGTATGTCCGCAGCCTCCTTCAAAGAAGGATTCTTGGCATAAAATGTGTCTGCAGTTGCAGTGTTGTGACACATGAAATCACTCACTCTTTGGCGGTTGCCTGTATCCTGAAACCTCTTCGCATTTTCTGCGTGGACTGTGCGGAGGTTGGTGAAGTTAATGGGACCTTTAAGCCCCACATCAGCCCATGCCAACCTCAGGAAGTAGGCAAGGTTCCTGGCCGGGTTCTTCCCCGCTGTGTATAGGAAGTAGCGGTTCTGGGTGCAGGTCAGCGTGCCCTTGATTTCCAGCCACCTCTTCATCCATCCAAATTCTTCTACGATGAGGTACAGCTGCGCTTCCCTGAACGCGTTGGCCGACTTGTGGTTGCTTACCTGTTATGACAGAGGTAGAGAGCGTCAATACAAGTATCAATCATGCACAACATGTTTATCACTGCCAGAATAAACACATTTTTTAATAGCACTCACGTGGATGAGGTAGCCAAAGGCAGTGCCAGTTGTCTCCGCCTTTCGGACCTCGGCATTGGTCATGTTGGAGTAGACCCCCGGACGGTGGCCATAAATGCAGCTCCAATGGAGGGTCATGTACCCATAGAGCAATAGCCGGGTTGCGGTAGTCGGATTGCTGGCCATCACGTCCAGGAGCTGAGGGATGCGAGTTTTGGCTGCAGTCAAACATGCCATGATGTCTTTATGGCTCGGCAGACCTTCCATCTTGTCCCGCTTCACCTGCATCTGGTGGATAAGCACCTTCTTCCTCGGGGACTTCAGGATGGCAACAAGTTCCCGTTTGATTACAGTCATGTCGTTTTGGTTGAGCCTGCTCCCCTTGCATGGTGTGGCTGACATGTATTTGAGAAAATGTGATATATTTTTGATATAGAAGTCAGAGGTCGTGACCTGTAGGCTTGATTTTATCAGGCTCCGGGACCACCCACGTATCCTCTTCAAATCCCTCAGAAAGAGCCAGTCAGACAGGCGATTGAAACCGTGAGCCATGAAGCTTAGGAACGATTTCACTCAGCTTATTTTGGAGACTGCGTTTTCTTGGAGCCTCACTGTAGGGTCGATGCCCTCATAATGCTCCCGGTATCCTTGCAGATACTCCTCTGTGAAACATAACGCAGTACTTTAACACATTGTGTGTTACAGAAACTGCATTTGTGACATATTCAACACACTTACCCATGATGCGTGGGAATGTTATGTCCCGCATTATATTCCCCCGGCCCCTGCCGCTGAACCAGGGGGAATGTATGGGAGGGGAGGTTAACGAGGCCTCGGTATCTATGGAATGCAGGTTCTGAGGAGCTGGATACAGGTGTCTGAGAGGCAATGGGGGACTTGCTGCAGGAGGGACCTTTGGACTTGGACTGCCTCTTTGGTGTTGACTCTGTTCGGGGTCATTTCTTTAGAAACACCCGCTCTTGTTCCTCCCCATCCTCTTCATCGAACCCATGCATGTCCTCGGCCCTCAGGTCCCTCCTCTGTCGCTTATGTTTTATCCTATGCTGCAGCTTGCAGCACAGGGATTTCACCTCAGCAGCATATCTGTCCCTCTGAGCCCTCATTGTGTTTGCCTCCATCCTCCATTCCTTACAGTCCGGGTTGTCACTTACAATCACTGGGGACAAGGGTGGAGGTTGTGACAGGACCTCATCCTCCACATCCCAAGAGGTAATCATTCCTACTGTGGGGTTTGTCAATCGGAGTTCATGAAGCTCCTTCGTTGCCACTGTCATTTTTACTTTATTTACAACCACATATATTTCCTCCCGGGACAGCTCAACATGGTCTCTGCCCAATTGGCGGTCCAGCCTTGTCCCGCTGTACTCACATCCTGCAATGGTGCAGGGATGGAGCCTAATGTTTGTCCGTCCATTGGCCAACAACAGCAGAATTTTTGTTTCAACTGCATTACGCACACTATGGTTCCTCTACAGGTGCTTGCTCAGGGCGTGGTAGGAATTCTTACAGATCGGACAATCGATCGCCATCCTATCTGTATGCAAGAGCATTTCGGTACCGGGAAGTGTCCCCAGTAGAATGTATAGAACCGGGGGCGACGAAGAAGGAAACGTGAAAAGACTCAAGAAAGTTGCACTCAGCGAACGAGAAAGACCCCATGTCAAATCTCTCCAGTTTATTTTCAAAACATTGTGTTTTCCATTTGCATCATCGTGCGAAAGGTGTCCCATTTAGGCACTCGTTAGGCGGGCAGAGATCCCTGTCATCTCTCGGCCGTTTCCTCCGGAGCATTCTGCCAATGTGTGTGTGGATAAACGGGCCATCTGTGGACACTAGGTACAGGGAAGTGTACCAGTTAAAAGGAATTAATAGAACCAGGGACAGAGAAGGAAATGTGAAAAGACTCAAGAAAATAGCACTCAACTAACTGGAGAGACCCCATGTGAAATCTCTCCAGTTTCCAGCAATCATCGTGCGAAAGGTGTCCCATTTAGGCACTCGTTAGGCGGGCAGAGATCCCTGTTATCTCTCGGTCCAATCCTCCAGGCAAGGCGGGGGCCAAAACTGGGTGAAATTGACCAAAAAGTTAAAATAAATACAATAATTAATCCATGGAAAGATGCATGAAAGTGAAAAAAAGTATCCGAAAATAGTGCATCATAATGCGGGTAGAGTCCCCTGATAACTCCCCTTGCATACCTCCAGAGTCAGGAGGAATGTTATCTGTTTTGGAGAACCATGAAAACCGGCCAAATGTATCCCAAAATAGTGCATCATAATGCGGGTAGAGTCCCATCAAACTTCCCTTACTTTCCTCCAGAGTCTGGAAATACTCTGTTATCTTTTTGTAGAACCATGAAAACGGGCCAAATGTATCCGAAAATAGTGTCTCTTAAGGCGGGAAGAGTCCCCTGACAACTCCCCTTACATTCCTCCAGAGTCAGAAAAAGTCTAAGTTAACTTTTGGAAGAACCATAGAAAAGGGGTGAAAATGGATAAATTGTATCCAAAAATAGTGCCTCATAATGCAGGTACAGTCCCCTGACAACTCTCCTTACATTCCTCCAGAGTCAGAAAAAAGTATGTTATCGTTTGAGAGAACCAGAGAAAAGGGGTGAAAATGGAGAAATTGTATCCCAAAATAGTGCCTCATAATGCAGGTAGAGTCCCCTGACAACTCTCCTTACATTCCTCCAGAGTCAGGAAAAGTACAAGGTAACCTTTGGGAGAACCATGAAACTGGGCCAAATGTATCCGACAATGGTGCATCATAATGCAGGTAGAGTCCCCTCAAACTCCCCTTGCATTCCTCCAGAGGCAGAAAAAGCATGTTAACTTTTTTGGAGAACCATAAAACCGGGCCAAATGTATCCAAAAATAGTGCATCATAATGCAGGTAGAGTCCCCTCAAACTCCCCTCACATTCCTCCAGAGACCAGTTCAAAAACTTAAAGTTTGGTAAGAACCATGATTGGGGGTCCTCCAGGCAACAATTGTATCCGAGCCAAAGCACTCATGTAGCGGACACATTCCTCCATGATGTGAAACAGCCGTCTTTTTCCTAAGTGCTCTCAAAAAACGAGTTTCCGATTTCGTGCAGATGGTAGCTTGTAAAACATGAATGAATTTTTTTGACGGAGGAAGGGAGGTCTCGAATCCCCTCTCCGTTGTAAAATGAAACGGGGGAGTGAAAATGTGTCCGGGGCTTCCGCCGGAAGCGCAGAAGACTTGCGCTTGTTTTAGCCCCAAATGTTTTCATTGCATTTACAGACCCTTGTAACTCTCTGATACCACCCAATGAATGCACCGACTAGCTTGTAGAACCACACTACACAAAGCAGACAGCAACACCTATAAAACTTAAGCATAGATATTTAAAAAAAGGACCGCTACTGTATCGACATTTTTGCGGCTCATTCACGGGCGCGAGCCGGCTCACGTTGTTCACTTAAAAGAACCGGCTCTTTCAGCCGGCTCGTTCGCGACAGACACATTACTAGTCCAAATGTTGCAGGTCAGTGGAATGACAAGGACTCTGCGTGAACCGTTACTAGCAAAAACAGTCCTTCTCAGATCACGTTCTTTTTAGATGTGACTTTAGAGTAGAGGGGATTTATTGAAATGGGATGTAGTGTTCCGCGGCATCCGCCGCTGCGAAAATGTGGGGCAGGGCTGTAAAGTGGGGGGGGCAATGGCCACTTGGCCCCCGTATTTCCGGCGCCATTGGCTCGAGAAAGTGAGAGGTTCCAGTAACTTAGAGTCAATTCTTTGTCTGGAAGGTGTGGAGGGACATAAACACAATGTGTGTGTGTGTGTGTGTGTGTGTGTGAGAGAGAGAGGGTGTGTGAGAGAGGGTGTGTGTGTGTGTGTGAGAGGGTGTGTGTGGTGTCTGTGCAGGTGTGTGTGTGTGTGTGTGTGTGAGAGGGTGTGTGTGTGCGTGAGTGTGTGTGGTGTCCGTGCATTTGTGTGCGTGAGTGTGAGGGTGTGTGTGCGTGAGTGTGTGGTGTGCGTGCATGTGTGTGTGTGTGACAGATCAAAAAGTCAGGTTAACGATAAACCTGCGCTGAAATGTACTTAAATTAACTTCCCCTCCATCTTTTCTGCACACTTATGTTTATGGAAATGAAGATATCTCTCTGCTGTGATTGGTTGTTGCTCGTCACATGAAAAGCGGAGCGCGTTGCTCCGTTCCAAAAGTTTTCAACTCTGGGCGCCCGAGTTTTCGTGGCATTTAGAAGAATGCTTCAGCATGGGTGAGCAGGGTTTACTGAGGGCAGTTATCTAGATGCAATCAATCAAATGATATGGGACTTTCTAGGGTTAGAATCATTTCAGTCAATCATTGAATAAGAGGTGAAATACAATCATATCATCTATCTGTAAAAAAGCTAGAGGGGAAATAAATGGCAGTAAAAAATGAAGATGGTCAGTTTAATCACCATTATGTTGTATGCTGAATCAGCCTGTCCATGTTTCTTTTGAAAACACTTTGACAACGTTCAGGCTGCTGTAGCAGAACAAGTGTTTCATTTCAAAGCCCTGATGAAGGTTTTGAAAGTTTCCAAGCTTGTGAGTGCAGCATAATATGACGTTCTGTCATGAGCAGAGACCGAGAGCTAGAGTTCATAGTGCTGACCACAGTCAGCAGGTTTCTGTGGCATTTAGAAGAACGGAGGGCATTTCTTCTAAATGCTGAAGGGAGGGTGGAGCAGCGTTTACTGAGGGCAGGTATCTAAAAGCAATCAATGAAATTATATGGAACTTTCAAGGGTTAGAATCATTTCAGTCAATCATTGAAGAAAAGGTGAAACACAATTATATAATATGAATGTGAAACCTAGTGGGGAAAAGATGGCAGTAAAAACATAGAGATGGTCCGTTTAAATGTATGCATATATAATCCAATGCCGATATGTGCCTGTAGTATATTTATATATATTCCTGTACGTTAGTGAGACTGTATATTGTAAAGTACTCATAGTATTCCATATTTTCATTATATTGTATATTATGTAGATACTCTAGTGATATATGTCCTTTCCATTTTAGATACTTGCCGCTTATATTTGTGTCTCATTGTATCTTTTAAATATGTTTAACTCGTGACAACAAATGCTTGACAACACTGCTGCTGTGAATTAAATAATATTCAAATCTGGGACGAATAAAGCGTTGAATGTGTGAAAGCTGACTTGAATATGTAAAGCACATTGAGGGCTCTCAAAGACTGGACAAGCGCTATATAAATGCAGTCCACTTAAAATGTCACTCTTGAAATAGGTGAATATTCATGCATCTTACATTTAAAATATAGTCTGTTAAATAAAAAAAGCCAAGTAAGGATTTGATCATTTTTAATCTATGAATCATCCCACTGGAGCTGGACTTCAGACTGTGATGTCAGCAGTGTGTGTGTGTGTGTGTGTGTGTGTGTGGTTTGCTGCATGAAGTCTGTATTTAAGGAGGTGTTGTTGCAGACTAACTTCACTTCCTCAGCTGAGCAGCAGACCAGCTGCTCCCTCCAGAACTAACTATGGCCAGCACACATGCCCCAAATGGTTTGATTGCTCTTATTGTATATCAGTTACTGATTGAACGCTGCAGCTGATCTGATACTTACTGCAGTTTCACACCGGAGTGAACACTGATGAGAGGTTAAACTCAAGATCATCGCTTTAAAGTATTGTATACATTTGTTTTCTGATTTAAGATCTAGTTAAAGGTATGTTTCAAATGTCAACAACAAAAAAAGAGCACAAACAATTGTCTTCATACAATAGAAGTAATTGTTCTATTCATGATCTGTGATATTTCTCCTGTTTACTTTTCAGCAAGTCCTTTATTAAAACCAGTCTAATCGGTATAGGCTCTGTCAGCATTAAAAGCCTGTTTTATTTCTCTATTCACATCAAATCTGAAATCATTCCAACAGCATCAAAACACTTTTTACTCGAATCAATGCAAAAATGCTCCTGAGGGTTCCTCCTAGCTCCTCACCAAAGGATTGCAGTCCCTTTTCCATTTACTGTTTTTTAGAATGAAATATGAATGATCGTATGTGCCTTTTTAACTTCAAACCTTTAGTCATCAGACGCCGGGAAACATGCAGAGCTTAGCCTTTGGCTCAAAGCCCCACCTTCCTGCTTCCACTAGGAGAAACAGATCCTTTGATAACGTACGAACTGGATAGTATCAGAGGAACAAGTGTACCATACGTTGGTGGAAGCATCGGCTTAAAGCCTCCACTGTCAGTCGTTATTCAGTATTTTACTGATTTTATTTATAACGCCACTAAACTCCTTCTTTTGGTAATGTTTAGATTGAGAGACCCCAGGGACAAATTACATATTCTACATTTAAGAACAAATAATAATATTAAGGGCTAGCCAAATGATGCAACTTACAGTCTTAAATGTTTTTAACGGACCAACAGTCACCTGTACAAATAGGAGAAAACAGAACAGCTTCTTCCCACTTGCCATTGTTATCATTAACTTAAGATATGAGTACTAAAAGCACTTAAAATATATGTTGTGTTTTCCCCATCAGAATCGAACACACACAATAACGCTGAGCTCCGGATTGTGATGGTGGGGAAGACCGGAGTTGGGAAGAGCACCACAGGAAACACCATTCTGGGAGAAAAGCACTTTCCATCAGAGTACTCTGCTGATTCAGTTACCTGTGCGAAGGCCTTTGGTGAAGTGGAGGAACAGAGAGTTGCTGTCATTGACACTCCGGGTCTGTTTGACACCAGGTTTGATGAAGAGAAGACCAGAGGCAGTATTAACCAGAGCATTAAATATGCTTCTCCTGGACCCCACGTCTTCCTGGTCGTCATCAGACTGGGCAGATTCAAAGATGAAGAAAGGCAGACAGTGCAGAAGATTCAGGAAGTATTTGGAAAAGATGCAGACAGATACAGCATGGTTCTCTTTACCCACGGTGATCTGCTCAAAGGGAAACCTATCGAAGAGGTCCTGAAGAAAAGTGAAGATCTGCAGGAACTTGTGGGGAAATGTCACGGCCAGTACCACGTCTTCAATAATGAGGAGGAGGATCGTTCTCAGGTCAGAGGGCTGCTCGGCAAGATCAGAAACATAGCAGAGAAGAACGGAGGAAGCCATTACACCAATGACATGTTCCAGAAGGCAGAGAGGTTCATAGAGGCGGAAACACGGAGAATCCTTACAAAGAGAGAAGAGGAAATATGCAAACGGATGGAGGCACTGGAAAACAAAATAGCAAAATTGTACGAGGATAGAATGAAGGAGTTGAAAGCTGATAAGGAGAAGTTCTATGAGATAATAGAAGGTCGTGATAGGGAGATTAAGGAGGAAAAAAGGAGAATTAGAAAAGAGGACGAAGAAAAGGCCAGAAGAGAGACTGAGAAGTCATTTATTTTTAAAAGAATAACTAACGTCAGCTGGTTTGCACGAGAGAGCCTCTGACCTTCTGCTGCTGGACTGCAGCAGATCTACCAAACCTTTGACTGTCTGATTCTTTGCACATCTTTATCCTCACTTTTTGGATGTTCTTGTTTAGAGTGACTTAAAGTAATATTGGTTAATCAAGTTGTGTTAATAACCTTGTGGGATTTTCAAGTAAAAAGGTATTTAAGTGGTGTCTAACTAATTGGTATTAAAGGTGGGGTAGGTACATTTGAGAAACCGGCTCGAGGTACACTTGTTGTTATATTCCATGGAATGCTCTTAACATCCCGATAGCAATGAATATCTGAAGTGCTTTCACAACAAATCCATTAATAAATATCATCTCTGGAAGCCGTGGCGCTGTAAAAAGCACGACCAATCATCTGAGCCGGCCCGGCTAAAGTAACTGGATGGCCTACCTGCCTGTCAGCCTTCCATCTGTGCATAAACTTATCTCGTGCCCTCAGTGGTCATGTGCGCGTCCGTGTGTGTTGGAAGAGGGGCTCTGTAAGGAAGTGGCAGATATTTTCCGGTTGTGTATTTTCAAATTCTAGCGCACTTGAGCTGGTTTCTCCAAAATGACCTACCCCACCTTTAACTGAATGATGTGTGTTGTCATGTTTTATTTGGCACACATAAGACTACATACAACCCTTGGTAATGGACCGGAAGATGTAAAATAAATATGAGAATAAATGATGACCTTGGAGTGAAGTCCTAAATCATAAGGAATATTTGTCACATTGTAACGAGAATATAGAATAAAGGCATACATTATAAACCCTGTATATTTGTGAACCATTTCTCAAAATAAAACCATCCCACCCATTTGGATTGGGAGAACCGAAAACAACTGCACATTGTCCTCTCCTGCTTTTAGGTAAGACTGCACAACTGCCTCACACTCAGTTAGCGCCACGCCTCATGACAGACACTAGAATCTGGATCACTTAAGCAAATGGAGTAAATTGTACTTTAAAACAGCTGGTTCATTAAACCAGGTTCACCAGAAGTTAGTAGAAGTCAGACCTTGCTGATCCAGCTTGATCCAAGCTCCTGATAGGTCAATTAGTAGGTGTGATTAATAGCCAGAAATAAACTCACGTCATAAAACATAAACATGTCATGTTGCCAACAGACTAAAAATCAGTTATCTACACATGTGGTTTAAGGCAGGGGTTCCCAACCTTTATTGTGCCAAGGACCGGCAGATACATTAAAAAATATCGCGGACCGGTTGTCAATTTTAACTGATTTTAATATTTACTCACCAGCAGGTAGTAACAGAGGCTAATTGTAGCCTATGTACAGGGCCGGCCCTCGGCATAGGTAATATAGGCGAATGCTAAGGGACCCATAGGGGTCGCCGAAAAAAAAAAAGTTAGAAATTAAAAAAATATATTTTTTTAAATTTCATAACAACACGATTTCCTGATTTTGGATCAACAAAGTACATCTTATTATCTTATACTAACAGAACTACGAATATATTGCGTACAGCGCCCATAAACTATGGCACCCCCCCCCCCCCCAAATCAAGTTGAACTGCCCCAGTCCCAGTAAAAACCAGAGGTTTATGTGAAATTGTTCTTTCTTTGAAATAATGGTTTTAGTGTGCAATTATAGGTTTTAATGTTGTATTTGTATTCATTTGAAATAAATCAAACTCCCAAAAAACGTACACAGCTTCTGTGTGCTTTTATTAACATTGGAATTTACTGTGTAAGCGGCCGCGAGGGGGAGAGCGTTAGAGAGATCTCTCCTGAAAGACTGAGAGGCTCTGATAACCTCAGCTCAGTGAGGTAAAGGCACACCTTTATATGATCATTATAGTTATAAAAAAATAAGAGAACAGGTGAAAAACAGGTATAAAATACTGACAGTACAAAAAAGTTGTTATTAATAAACAAGAATAGAGTTTGAAAGGGGAGTGATTTGTAAAATATCCATAAAGAAAAAGAAAATCTGCTTACAGTTCTGTTTCATATGGGTGTTGAGAGATGTATCCATAGATCTCCTAATGTTGCTCTCAAAGTGCACCAGATTGATGCTTTCAACTTCAATATTAAAAAAAAGCTAAAATCTTGCCTAGGGCGGCAAATTGGTCAGGGCCGGCCCTGCCTATGTAACAGCCTGAACAAATACTAGAACAATCCAAAACATATTAACAAGGTTTAAAAAAGAACCGGTGTCGTTTTTTGATTTTTCGGAAAAACGGAAAACCAAAAAACCGACGCTATTCAGTTTTTAAACCAAAACGGGAAAACAGATAAATCAACGTTTTGGATTTGTTTGTATGATTTACGGATAATCCAGTGATGGGAAAGCGAGGAGAAGGCGTATTATGAAGGAGGTGTGTGTGTGTGTGCGTGCGTGTGTGACTGGCATTTGTTTTCAGGAGATATTATGATAGTGACGTTCGTTCCGGTGCACGTCCGACAGCATTTAGCACTACATCGAGATTAAGATTAAACTAATTTATTTTGGGAACACACGCATACAGGCTACTTATGGAGTTAGCCAGATGTGTGTAAATTACTGTTCATGGTCATTTGAAAACAAATGCCGGTGTCGGACTGTAACTTCCACACTTATTGTTTTTACTTATTTATTTTTAATTGAATCATTTCGGACTTTTGTTGCCGTCAGTTATGGGGAGAGTAGGGGCTCAGAAAACTGAAATCTGGATTGTTTCATCGTTTTTTCTTTCTAATTTTGTGTTCCTTCTAAACCACACACTGTTATTTACTCAACAATAAGACACAAATATCCTTGTGTTTATTTATTTGTTTGATTGTATAATGTCGGAGTTTTGGAGTCCGTCAGGACCGAGGGTCGGAGCTGCTCATAGTTGCTTTCGAGAATTTTACTTCCGGAAGTAAGTATTCTCTCCGCTTTGCTAGACAAACCCCGTGATTAGTCCTCCTGCTCTGTGATTGGATGTTTGAGTGGCAGAGCGCCACGGTTACGCCGAGCAGCATGACAGTTGTACATTTATGGAGTGATGTTGATTTGTAAATCATTTAGTATAATCACACAAATTCTGTGTTTTATATTTAATAATTCTGTGTCCTTTATTTTTGGATGTTCAATACCTGACAAGGTCGGAGATGAAAACTTGGGTCGCAGGTTCCTCAACAGTGCATTACAAGACATCTATCAATATGTGTGTACCTCAGGGGCGGCGGGTGCTGTAGGCTAGGGAAGGCTTCCCAAATATTTGTGTCACTGCATCCTGGTAAAATAAAAATATAATGTTTGTGTCTTTGACATTAGCGCTGCTATGCTGCCACCAGTAAACTGTACTACGAAGCCAGTTCAACAGACCCTGGATATGTTTGAGTTATCTTAACTAACCCTAACAAACGAGATCTCACTAAGCGGTCCTACGACGCCGGTTATCAACTCGCGTCATACTTCATTAATGAAAAGTAAACTAATATTAGACAAATATGAACTTTAAACATCCATGACTTAAACATATAATCCAGGATACAAGCCACATAGTTGCACCTGCAAGGAGAATACAGAACAACTGGTTAAAAAATAAAATAACTACAGAGTGTTTGAAAGCATACAACAGTTTTATGATATCACTGCCCCGTCCAAGACACGAGGGGATCTGACTTTAATGACATTTGAGTTGAGTGTTTCGTCAACCTAATGAGTTGCTTAAAATAACACTTCTGCTTACAGTCTGTGACACTGTGAGTGTTGCACGGCCAGATACGGCTCAGCTGACTCAGATAAGGAGATATATGATACATTATGATCGATGATCTGATTGATGATGTGATATCAGTGTGATATGAATGATAAGTGCGACATGTCAGCGTCTTCCCTGCATACGGCAGTTTAAACTGTATTTCCTTTATCCTGTAATATGACTTGATAGATTTAAACCCCGCACACTGAGCTCTGATTGGTCAGCAGGCGGTGCTTTCACTGAGTTCAAGTTGATCTCTTTTCTATAGACGCCGGAGGCGGGCAGCGTCAGGTAAAAAAACTGTTATTTAGCCTTCCCAAACCTGAGCCTATGGTGTACCTCCACCATTAAACTGTCCTATTCTGCACATTTCTTATTCTATCTACATACATCTTATAAGAGTATAATTAATATGTATAATATCAGTTAAAATAAGTGCTTCAACATAGTTAACTTTGCAGGAAAGTTGATTGTCAAGTCCCAAAACAAATTATGCAATATATTAGACGTTAAGTACTTTGTCAGGCTTAATATTTATCTGTAGATAGATACCCCCAAAGCTTTTTCTTATTCAAAAGAAGACCTTAACCTAAAGTATTATTTAATGTTTAAATAAAGCCTAATTAGTTTGTCTGTTTTGCACATCCTCATATTAATATATTTGGACGTCCTGCACTGAACTGTTTCTATTGTAGAGATCCCTTACAGTATCTTCTTGATATTTTCTATTCTATATTTCTATCATTGACCTTCTACTTTCCCCCTATGAAAGTATGTACTCGTAATAGTGTGCATCTAGACCGGGTGACGACACTACCTATTTACTACCTATTTACTCAGCAATCACTGTAAGTTATATTCTTGTTTAAATAGACTTCTCTGTTTCATTATTCTACTCTAATTGTTCTGTAGTTATTGTAGCTGAAACTGCGCTTTTGAGAGATTTTAAATCTCAGATCTGCTCAACTGAACCTGTTACACAGGTCTCAGTGGGTCACTCGTCTCAACCCTGCATTACAATAGGCAGGAAGACTCTGCTGTCGCCCATCAGCTGAAGAGCGTTAACTAATTAGAGGGGCGTGGCCCCACAGCCGTCCATTTTAGGTAGCTCTTTCCTGGAGCGTCAGCTTCAGACGAAGACTGACAAAGACATTTGAGTCCTGCGGGAGTCACGAGGGAGGCAAAGAGGAGGCAAATCCTACTTTGATTGAGCTAAGTATCTCTAGTATTACATTTTCTTTGGTTTTTAGCCCCTCAGGCTATAATCATGTGTATTTTCTCCATTCCTGTTCATGTGTCTTCTCGCAATTATCACTGGCCCAGTGTATCTCCTAATCGCTATAACCGGCCTGCTCTCGTCTATCCCACGTGCTCCACTGACATCCAACATCTAGTTTCAGGCGGCCTGTGGAACTGCCAGTCAGCTGTTCCTAAGGCTGACTTCATCTCTGGCTACGCCTCCCTGCAGACCCTGGATTTCCTTGCTCTCACTGAGACCTGGATTACTCCATCCAACACATCCACCCCAGCAGCTCTCTCCACAGCATATTCCTTCTCCCATACACCCAGACCCACTGGCAGAGGAGGGGGCACTGGTCTCCTGCTCTCTCCCAAATGGAGCTTTTCCCTCTTCAAGCTACCTAACTTCACTCCTTCCACCTTTGAATTCCATGCCGTCATAGTAACTCATCCTATACAATTAACCATTGTTGTTCTCTACCGTCCACCAGGCGCCTTGGGGGACTTCTTGGAGGAATTAGATCATCTCCTCTCACACATCCCTGAAACTGGCCCTCCCGCTGTACTTCTCGGAGACTTCAACCTCCAGACGGGGAAGATAGACGAACTAACATCTGTGTTAACCACCTTTGCCTTCTCACTGTCTCCGTCCCCACCAACTCATAAAGCTGGCAATGTCCTTGATCTCATATTCTCAAGGAACTGCGCTACTTCTAACCTTTCTGTAAACCCGCTCCACACATCCGATCACTTCTTCATTTCATTCTCTTTACCCCTTTCCAACATAACAAACTAATCTCTTCTCATCCTGCACCTGTCCGCCGTAACCTTCGTTCCCTCTCCCCCTCTACCTTTGCCTCATCGGTGCTCTCAGCCCTCCCTTCCTCTGACTCGTTCCAACTCCTGCCTCCAAACTCTGCTGTAGAAACTCTCCTCTCTACTCTTTCATCCTCTCTGGACTCTCTCTGTCCTCTCACATCTCGGCAGGCTCGTCAGTCCCCTCCTGCTCCCTGGCTAAATGACGCACTGCGTGCTAATAGAACCGTCCTTCGGGCAGCAGAGCGGAAACGGTGGAAATCCAAACACCATGACGACCTCCTAACCTATCAGGCTCTCCTCTCCTCTTTCTCTGCTTCGATCTCTCAGGCAAAAGCACTTTCTTTCAAGCGAAGATCCAATCTTCCTATTCCAATCCCAAAAAAACTATTTTCATCTTTTCCACCCTCTTGGACCCCCCCAAAGCCCCTCCCCCTCCTCACTTCTGTCAAGCGACTTTGTTAACCACTTTCAAAAAAAGGTTGATGATATTCACTCTTCTTTTTCTGACTCACCTTTACTCACCGCTGGGTCACCAGACCCTCCTTTCAACCCACACACTGACCTCCTTTCCCCTCTCTCTCCAGTGAGGTTATTACCCTCATTACCTCTGCCCGCCACCACCTGTCCTCTGGACCCTATCCCTTCAAACCTCCTTCAGACTATCGCTCCTGATATTCTACCGTTTCTCACCCATTTCATCACACTTCTCTAACTTCTGGTCACTTTCCAAACAGTCTCAAGGAGGCGAGAGTAAACCCTCTCCTAAAAGAAAACCCACTCTCAAACCCGTCTGATGTTATAAACTACAGCCTGTCCCTCTCCTCCCGTTCCTGTCTACAACACTTGAACGTGCTGTCTTTAAACAACTCTCCTGTTATCTCCATCAGAACAACCTTCTGGATCCGCACCAGTCTGGTTTCAAGGCAGTCACTTCCCATAGAAAACTGCCCTCCTTACTGTTCTACTGAGGAACTGCACACTGCCAAAGCAGCCTCCCTCTCTCTGTCATCATCCTGTTGGACCTGTCTGCTGCATTCGACACGGTGAATCATCAGATCCTCCTTCACACTCTCCAAGAACTTGGAGTTTCAGGCTCGCACTTTCCCTCCTCACCTCATACCTCAAAGACCGCCCCTACAGGGTAACTTGGAGAGGGTCGAGTCCGACCCTTGTCAATTAACTACAGGGGTCCCTCAGGGCTCTGTTCTTGGTCCCCTCCTCTTCTCCCTGTACACAAACTCGCTCGGATCAGTCATTAGCCCGCATGGTTTTTTCATACCACTGCTACGCTGATGACACCCAATTCATTCTGTCCTTTCCCCGCTCAGAGACCCAGGTCGCTCGCACGCATCTCTGCTTGTCTAGCAGACATCTCTCAGTGGATGTCTGCTCATCACCTCAAGCTCAACCTTGACAAGACTGAACTGCTTTCCTTCCAGGAAAAGATTGTCCCACTCTTGACCTGACTAATCAACATTCGGCACCTCTGTTGTTTCCCTGACTCAGGACTGCAAGGAATCTGGGTGTGACCCTAGATAACAACCTGTCCTTCACTGCAACATCGCTGCTGCAACCCGCTGCTGCAGATACACGCTTTACAACATCAGGAGGATGCGTCCCCAGCTGACCCAGAAAGTCACGCAGGTTCTGGTCCAGGCTCTCGTCATCTCACGCCTAGACTACTGCAACTCCCTCCTGGCTGGTCTACCTGCATGTGCCATCCGTCCTCTGCAGCTCATCCAGAATGCAGCGGCTCGTCTGGTCTTCAACCTTCCTACATTT